>NC_056733.1:908319353-908366853 GCF_019279795.1 Protopterus annectens
TGTCTTGCATATGTCACAAAAATGAAAAACAGCCTGCATCATGGATTATATACTCTGTTTTAGAATAATACATTAAATAAAACTTCAAATTATGTACTTTTCCAAAAGCTTGACCTTTTATATTGTAACCATAATTTGTGTCATAATTTATATCGTATGTCATACAGACATAACTCCCTAAACCCTGTAGCACTCTGACGTATGTCTTTTCTTACTAAGAAGTCAAGGTCCTAACATTCCACTTCAGGTAGTAAAGTCTCTGCTAACCAATCTGCATCTCAAATTGTCTCAAGTGCTGGGCAAACTAGAATTCGTAGAATTGGAGGCACACTGCTTAATGAACATTATTTCCACCTTTAAAAACCATGCTCATATTAAAGAACTTGTACGACTCTTTCAGGAATCCAGAAATAACCTACCAGTTGGGCCATGTTACTCTCTAGCTATCTTCCAATTTGGGTTCCCATAATTCCCATTTTTCCTATGTAATTTGCTCCTTCCATTTTCTAAAGATCCCAATTCCAGCTGTTTTATCTCCGTTACTATAGTCACTACTTCTAGTAAAGTTGCTTTAGACTTTGATTTCCATTTTCTAGTAATTGTTTTTCTGGCAGCCACCATAATTAGACTCAGCAAGACCTTTCTATGTCTTGGCAATTCAGAGTCTGTATCATAGCTGAGAAAATCATTTCCTTAGTTACACCAATTTGCTCACCCAGTATCTCTGACAGAGTAGTCTGCAGGGAGTATTTAAAGTTTGCCAACTCATTACACTCCAGAAAATATGTTCCCTATTACCTCTTTATTTCCCATCACAACCTCCAACATTTGCTGTCTACCAGTGGAAAAATTCTTTGGAGTCTACTTGGGATATGAAAATAACTATGAAAACATACACTTCCAAACAAAGATCCTAAATCTGGTAGACTTTGTTGCATATTTCGAAGACATACATATATCCTCCCATTGTTTCTTTGTGAATTGCTTATCCAATCTCTCTTCCCAATCCTTACTAACCTCCTCTGATTGACTGTTATAATTATCATGCAATATTTTATATGCTCTACTAATTATTCATTTTTTAACAGCAGCTTCTGTTCTAGATTCTCTTAGGGGTATATTGTCAATGTGGCAGTTCCCTGGGGTAGATAATTTCCCAAAGGATACAGTAATGCATTTTTGGTATTTAGTTTTAGTCCATGATTTTGGAACCAGTTATTTATTTGGGACAAAACTTTTTGTAAGATGGCTAAGTCATTTGGGGCTTCAATGACTGCTCCTAGCTTGCAGTCATCAGCAAACGTAGTCAGCCAGAGCCCTTTGGTTTTGGCTTTTAGAGTAGATGTCAAACAGGAGAGGTCCCAGTACAGAACCCTGGGGGACTCCACTGGTGATTGTTCTCTTTGTGGATGTAACTTCCCCTGTGTATTATCTGCATCTTATCTGTGAACCAGCTGGCAATCCAGTGGGTGACATAAGGGTTTATTCCCAGTTTATTTAACTTTTCTACTATGCCTAAGTGGGGAATTCTGTCAAAAGCTTTGGCCAGGTTAAGGTATGTAGTGTGTACTGTTCTGGATTCATCCATTGCTTTGGTGACCTTTTCAAAAAAATCCACCCAGTTGAGTAAGCATGACCTGCCCTTGATGAATCCAAACTGAGATGCGTCCAGTGTTTGGAGGTTCCCTATGTGCTGACTGATTAGTTCCATGATGAATCTTTCCATGGCTTTGCATGTGAGACCAGTAAGACTTATGAGTCTGTAATTGCCTGGGTCTGTGGAAGGTCCTCCCTTATGTAAGGAATGACTACAACTGCTCTCCTTTCACTTGGTACAAAACCTGTATGGAAGCTGTGATTGGACAGTGTTGTTAGGGGTGTGGCTAAATCATTCATCCAGGGGCATAGCTCTCAACCTTCCATCTCCAAAATGAGGAACACTAGCCCTCATAATGTGGAACAAATGGGCAAAATGTGGAACACATGCTAATGGATTACTAACAACTTCAACTAGGAAGGCCAAAGGACGGTTAAAATATGCTGGTTTTACTTATAAAGAAGATCTTTTAATGAATTAATATGATTCATTTCTATTTACCATGGATTTCACTTAAAAAAATCCTAACACTGAATGTGTGACAGACTCTTTCAATATGAAACATTGAGGAACTTCGAGGAACATGAACTTTTTAAGACCCCAAATGAGGTACGTTCCTCGTAATGAGGTGCACTTGAGAGGTATGTCCAGAGGTATTGTTAGGACCCATCAATGCAGTATTTTTAGCTTTAGGGAGACAGATGGAGGGGAGAGAGGGGTAAAGTTAGAGCTAAATTTATCGGCAAGTAGGTTCGCTGTATCTTCAGGCTCAGTGTAGGGAACATCGTTTACAATCAGCTCAGTGCATTGATGCTTTGTGCTGTTAAGATTACGAACATAACTAAAAAATTCTTTGTGATTGTCTTTCACTTGGGTAGCTATTTTAGCATTAAATTTTGCTTTGGTGGATTTTATTAAGCTCCTGAATTGTTTGTTTATTTCGGTGACAAGGGGTCTAACATTCTGGGAATTACTCTTCTTTACTTTTGGTCAAAATTATTTTAATTTTATTATAAAGCTTTTATTATGCTAAGTGGGAATACATAATGGCTTTTGGAATTGTTCTTGTCAAGTGTACTTGTTGATGGAATTGATGTAATGCATTTTGTACATGAGCTGATGCGTGTTTATATGGCTTTATGTTGTCTATTTGATAACGTCTTAATATATAAACATTTTTATATCATTGTTGCCAAATAACCTGAGTTATGGCTGAAAACAATCCTTGGACCAGACCACTGACCTGGTTAAAATGTTTTAAATAAATGCAACATGAAAAGATGAGCTCATTACTAATGGATTTAGTTTTTATTTTATTTTGTTTTACTTTCCTTTTAATAAATCATCTTGGAGAACTTTTAACAGTTTTAATAAAGTGATTATGACACCCATTTTACAGCTGTAAGTAGATTTGACTATTCATAGACCACTTTCATATCTAAGAAGAAGATTCTAAAAAGTAGTGGTTGCCATTCACCCCTCCACCGTGGAATACCACTGGTAACCCCCAATCAGCACACACAGGCACCTCCACCTCTGATGTGTCCTGTTGCTTCGTCACTGTTTTACCTGTTGACTAGGTATGGAATAAAATGTAATGCTTTTAATTTGCCTCTTCAGAGAATGCCACAATTTGTCAATTAGTACCACTGGAGTCTGTCACCATAGGTCTGGCAAGAGTCCACATGCTAACATTTTGTGTAACACTATTCATAAGGTTTTAATGGTATAAGTCAGGCATGAGTCCACATGCTAATATTTTATTTAACACTATCCATAGGGTTTTAATGGTATAGGTCACCATGAGTCAACATGCTAATATTTTGTTTAACACTATCCATAAGGTTTTAATGGTATCCTCGATTCTCTGTAGGAAACCACTTGGTATGTTGCCTGGACTGGTTCTAGGGAACTTGAGCTTTTATTTTATTATGGTAGCAGTTATGTGTATGGTTGTATAAAAGGTGTCTCCCTTAAACCTTTAACACTGACATATGTCTTTTCTTACTGAGTCATCAAGGTACTAAGATTTCACTTCTGGTAAAACAGTTTCTGTTATCCAGCCTGCAATTCAGATGTCTCAAGTGCTGACCCAACTAGAATTCCTAAAACTGGACAGTACAAAGACATAATCTCATCAGTGAATCTTTCAGCAACCCTCCCTTCAGTAGGAATAACACACGTTTATGCTTATTTATCTAATCTCTGATGGATGAATGTTTTTGTTTTAATAACTACATTGTTAAAACAAGGACACTCATCCATCAGAGAATAAATAAATGTATTTTTAAAACTAAATATATGTGTTATTCCACCTGAATAGAGGGATTGTTGCTAACCATGGAAATTACTTTTTGTACAATTCTGTTTTAGGAATTCTTACTTTATAATTTTGCTTTTCACAAGTATATTTGTTATGTTTGTGCCTGTATCCCAGTTTTGTTTATTAAGAAAAATATTAAAGTCACGATTTTCCCTTTTAGTTTTTGATGCAAGGTGATTTTGTAGGTAGAGCTGAAAGATCTGATGACAAAAATATATATTTTTTAATTTAAACTCATTTTATGGCTAAGTTAATTTAGGGATTATACTTCTTTGATTTTTGCACCTGAGAGTTTAGTCAGGAAATTCTTGTGCTGTGTAGGGGCGCAGACACAGTATGGTAGTTTCTTAGAACAATATATTCAATATGCTTGATGTTAATTACTGTATGATCAGATTCTAGTCCCGTGTTCAATCTCTGAATTCAAAATGCGCAGCTGAGTGGTGACAGAGACCCAAGAATTTTCAAAGTAACAAAATATAGGAACCTGATAAGATAATCAGCAGTGAGCTTGTTAAGTGAGATGGCTTGTTGGAAAAGTAAGCTAATCTCAGACTTAGTATCTTAAACAAAGAGGGCATGGGAGGCAAAACCCTTCACTTGAGGGGACAGGAAGATGCCGTCCCCCTAAAGAAACTCTGGGATGTACCACTTTGATAGAGGAGTTTCAATGAGTTGTCTTATTGATGAAATTGTTCTTGACAAAGTAATGATAATTTTAATAACAATATTAAATAAAAGACTTGAGATGCTTCTTCCTATCTGCAATACCATAAAAGAGAGCTTGTGTCTTTAAAGGGAAGATACTAGTGGTTCATGTCTGATGTTTATTACATTTAAGGTATAGTTCCAATTAATATTCTATATCATGCTTTCTGGGGTAAAACCTCACATTATACCATTATACTTTCTAGGGGAGGGGGGAAATTATTTTTTGTTTGACTTTGACTTCCCTCTCATCCACTTGGCCTCTTTGCAGTAACTGAGAAATGAGTCCAACTCCAGTTGCTAATCGACGGATGAAAGGCTTCCTGAAATGACAGTGAGGTTCTCTAGAAATGAACGTCACAGTACGAAACCCACAATTACAAGGCCGTCACTCTGCAGTTTGTGAAATCACCTACTTGCTTATAGAGAAACATCCTTGTCTAGGGTCAATCTATGTATGATAATCGACAGAAGCCCCTCCCTGGCTCTGTGGTAGAAAGATGGAGCTCTGACAGTGATGCAGATGACCCAAATTAAATTAGTGGTTGCGGCAATGCAGCAGCTGGGTGGGGGTGGGAGACGGGAATGAGTATCTTATGTCGTCTTCCTATTTCAAGAGGATGGACTAGAGAACTGTTTGCAATGAGGATATGTCCTGGTGGAGACTGAGGCGTGTCTCTTTGGATGCAGGCAGACCAGTAAGGTAGCTGGTGAGTGCGAATGAGTCAAGGACATGGTCGATGATGCTATATCATCACACGTACTCCACCCAGTTAAGGCTTCCTAAAAATCCATACTTATATTCAGATATATGATGATCCCTGACATCTCTTCTCACTTAGAGGGGAAGTGGGATGTATTAGAGGCTGTAAACTTCCTGAAGAGGAAGAGCCCACCCTCAGGATCACAACAGGATTCAGCTGTAGCCTCCTGCCCCTGTGCATTAACTAGTAGGATCCACACAGGACAGAAACAGAATGGAATAATTGAACAAGAAAGAGATCAGGAACAGAGGAAGCAAATAGGGGTCACAAATAGATGATGAAAAAATACATAATCAGCAGAAAAAGATGTCAGTCTAAAAGCAGTTGAAATTAGTGCAATGAAACCATAGTCAATGAAAATAAAACAAACTATAAGTGTTAATGCAGACGGCAAACTCCTTTACACCCTCAATCCACTGAAGTACCCCTACCCTATGTGTACTAATTATGAGGTAACTCAACCTCAGTGGTAAGGAGAAAACTTTGTAATCCCACAAATCAGCAATCAGTGCAACTCCATATCACAAACAAGAATCAGATAGTAAATAGGAATGAGAAGTGATTTGACCAGAATCTCAGCAAGTAATTACAGTGTTCATATTTAGGGTACTGCTATGAAACCCCTAAATAAGCAGCTTCAGCAACTCAAAGATTAATGCCACAACTTCTAAAACAATGTTCGGATGATGACACAGCTTTACTAATGGAAATAATTGTTATGGTTTGTTGTTGCTGTTCAGCCTAGATTAAAATATTCATTTAGTTTGCAAAAAGTAGCTAAGCAGCTGTAAGTACCTCATATGAGACCAATTACAGCAGCTTCTGGTTCAAAAGACTGAACTAAATAGCAGCTTTAAAAAACATTTTTTGTCCCCCCCCCCTTCCCTGCCTCATTCTTCGGAACTCTACCTAGTGTCCCACATCCATCGATGGATCTACTACTCACACTGCTTACTCCTCCAGAGTTGAGGCCAGAGTGGAGATTAAGGGGATCCAGGGGGTGTGGCCATCTACATCTGCAGGAGGAGGATTTTTCCTTTATGACCCACCCATTCCCCTTCTCAGGGGGTGTAGCCATCTGCTTCTTTATGAGGGGGGGTTTCCTTTGTGACCCACCCATTCCCCTCCTCAGGGGGTGTGGCTGTCTACTCCTGCAGGAGGAGGGTTTTTCCTTTATGACCCAATCATTCCCCTCCTCAGGGGGTGTGGCTGTCTACTTCTGCAGGAGGAGGGTTTTTCCTTTATGACCCACCCATTCCTCTCCTCAGGGTGTGTGGCTGTCTACTCCTGCAGGAGGAGGGTTTTTCCTTTATGACCCACTCATTCCCCTCCTCAGGGGGTGTGGCTGTCTACTCCTGCAGGAGGAGAGTTTTTCCTTTATGACCCACCTATTCCCTTCCTCTCCCCAGCATTTTCTGATGTCATCTTAGGTATATTCCTCTCATTGGACCATGCCTCCCATCAGGGAGCATCATTGGTGAGCATCCTCCCTCTCAGGATATGCTTGCTCATCCCCCCACCAGCACCTCAGACTTATGAAAAGCTAACTGAACTTGGGTCGTCTGTGCCATAGTTAGGGATTTACCTCTCCATGCCACGGCACTGGCAAAAAGTAATTTTTATTGAACAAATGTTGAAAAATGCAGTAAAGAGCCCAAGTCCTAGATCACAGATTCTTTATATTTAATAGCTAAGACAAATGACATTAAAGAAAAGTAGTTCACTTGTGAGAGCAGATGTAAAGTTTAGGTATTTATTAATTTTATTGATTCAGGAATTGCATAGTTTGGGTTTAAACTTACAAATAAAAAAAATGTTTCTCTCTCAAAGCCAGTCTACTTGAACCGAATATTTTTTAATGTTTTACAACAAAATTTGCAGACAAAAGACAACATAATATGATGGGACATTTCTCTACTTTAGAAATGAGCTACTGAGAGCAAAATTGTATTTAATACAGATAAGGCTTTTCAACATCTTTCATACTATGGCTAATTTATAGATGATATTTTAATACAAGATGATACAGTAGAAAATTAGGGAATGCTTTTTAAGAGTTAGAAAAGTACTGCAGGTTTTCTATCACTCTGCTATGAATTCAAGATGAATTTAGTCAAGTATTTGATTTCTTAACTATACTGAAGGAAAATTATTGACAAATTCAGAGAAAAAAAACAACAGTAGCACTTTGTTGCACTTTAACAGAATGCATCAGACAAATCTTAAAAATAATATTGTCTATGGACACATCTGTGGTGTGACTACATATATTCTGTCACAAGATGAGTTTTTTTTTAAAAAAGTGCAATAAATAAAGAAAGCCCCAGAGGTAGAAATGACTTGAAGATTTGATAAGAAAGGCTACTTCCACTGCCATAACAGAAACATGTAATACTGAGAATGTCCCCAAGAGAGCAGTATTGCTACATCAGTACTAAGTGTATCCTGCCAAACAAATTGATTCAAATAAGTGGAAGGTTTTTGAAGCATTCCTTGACGTTTTAAAGATTTTAGTGGAAAGTACAGAATTTACAAATAAAAGACTTGTCACTTTGAAAGTTTATATTAATAATGAAATTAATGTTAAAGTTGGAATAAGAAAAGGCTCTTGCAAATGTAATTATTGCAGTTAATGCAGGTACATTATAGAATATGGTCTGTCAGCATTTTACAGTGCAACAAACAGAATGCATACCTTCCCTAATATTTTACTTGTATATCTACTAATGTTGTCTACTTAGCACAGTGTCCAGGGTGTGATCCATTTTTCACTGGAAGGAATACAAGGAAATTAAAGGTTTTGTATTTCTGAGCATTTTACATAATAAAAACTGCAATTCAAAATATATTTGTGATTGTGTCTTTCTGCTTTTCCCGGTTAGGGGTCGCCACAGCGGAACTCCGGTCCGCTAATGATTGGTAGTTGATTTTTACGTGCCGAGTTACCAGCCCTGGCGCACAACCTTCAACGAAGGTACACCCATTAACGCATGTCTCCACGCAGAAAACGCTCTAACTGTGAATCGAACCAGACAGCGTCTTACTGTGAGGCGACAACGCTACCGCAGCAAAATAATATATTTGTGATAAATGTAAAAAAGCTTTTAACTTTTTTTTTTTGTTACTGATGCTGTAGATCTGGATTAGTGGGAATGTGAAGCTGAAGCAGAGGCATAATGGGTTTTGTTGTCCCTTACAGCAACAGGTTCACCAGTTTGGTTGTTGGCCAAAGTGCCGTCTGTGTGGAGTTGTGTTCACTTGAGTTTCTCTGGATGCTCCTTTTTCCTCCCATCTTCCAAAGACATGTAACGTGGATTGGGGATGCTAAGTTGCCTGAAGGTATAGGTGCCTGCATGTGTGATAAAGAAAAAAAGCTGGCAACCTACTTCTGTTTCCCCTCTTTGTCTTGAAAACTCTGCTGGTAGGGTGCTGTCCGCATGGTCACTGCAGGAGTCGTATGTGACTCATAAGAGAGCGAATGAATGACAGAAATTGAAACATGTCTAGATGCAAAAGAGTTTAAAAAGTAGATTGTGCTGTGTGCTTGTAACACAAGCTTTAAATTATGCTGTCAAGTTTAAACATGCACTGAAATCAAAGTCAGTGAAAGACCAGTTTTATAGCTTGTTTCTAGTTAGGCAATATATTATTTTACGTATTTAACTAATAGTTAATGAACTGCAATTAGTCTGATAAAATCTGGAAATATGTAGAAGATTAAAGTATCTATGTATTGTAAATAAATTGTTTTCTTTGGTTCTGGGTATTAACAGCCATTTTGTATTTAATCTGTTGCAATGCATAAGTATAGTAAATAAAACAAAACTGTAACAACTTAAGCTATAAACAAGACCATAAAATTATACAAATTAGAATGCAACTAATCTTCATAATCAAGGTTAATGAAACACATTTTGAGGGGGTGCTTGAAACCTCCATCCATCAGGATCATTTTAAGTCATTCTGACAAAAGGTTCCAAAGGGAAGGCTCTTCATGTGCAAATTAAACACTTGGAGCCTCCGGCAATCGACAGCGTGAAGAGCACTGAGTGCAAGCATGTTAATTCCAGCTAAGCATTTCCCTAAGGTAAGGAGGACCCAAGAGCAAAGGTGTGTGGGGGGGCAGATACCCGGGGCACAAAGTATTGGGGCTGCAATTGGCAGATCCCAGTCATTTTTCAGTGCATGCCAGCAAAATGCAGATATTGTATTGTGGCCAGAAATGAAAGAGTGCAGCACTCTGTGAGTAGCATAATCCATAGTGTGCTACAGTTTAAACATACAAAATAACTTGTTTTTCTTGAAACTAAAGCTTTGTACTGTTCTGTGTGTGGCATAAATTGTAGCAGGTTCTGATAGCATTTGGTTTTATGGCTTCTGCATTTGTCTGAGGTCATTATACAATTGAGAAAGAAAGTTTTCTTGATGTTTACATGTGTTGCATGTATTTGGTGTGTAACTACATGGGGTTTTTTTGAATGAGTTCACTTTCCATATAAAATAATTGCTGAACTGGATGGGGCTGCTATTTAAGTCAGGAGGTTGGTTGGTTGATTGACTGAACACCCGAAGACTGGTTATTGTGGTTGAGGTTTTGAAGGTTTGTGTAATATAATTTTTGCCCAGTTTTATCTTATGTTTAGAGCAATTTCTGATGGATTTATAAGTTTGTGAAGTTTTGTTGGGGTCTGTTCTTTCCCCAGGTTTCTCATGTTTTATCTCTTTGTGACATTAGCTGTTTTGTCTGCTTTGACAAGTCAGGGAACTGGATTTAGTTTAATTCTTTTGGTTCTGGTTGGGGTCAGTTTACGTTATTTAGAAAGGATGTGTTAAATAACAGTGCAGCTTTATCCAGCAGGATGTAGTGTTGTGAGCTCCCGCTGATATGTTTTAGGTGGATATGAAAGTATTACGGTTGAAGATAGTTGAGTTCCGAACTTGGTTGTAGCATGATCTCTAATAACAGAAGTGGGTATGGTGGTAACTTAGAGTGTCTGTGAGTTAGACACTGGAGATAATTTTGTCTGAGACTGAAATTTCACCAACACCTAGATGCACAAGGACAACTAGTTTACAATGACAAGCACTGCTCCCAGATTTGCAAACCGGATACTCCTGACATTACTTTATATTCTCACTCCAACTGTCTAATCAATAAAAAAGGGTCTGTTGCCATGGATATGAACTTTCCCACTGTCTCTATTACCAGCTTGTTGGATATGGGCATCCTGAGGCATGGAGAAATTTCCTTATGTTTACTGACAAGTTAATTCTCAAGCAAATTGATATGGTATGTGAGAGATGTGTTTCCATACCAGATCGGTTGAGGCCCGGGTTAACAACGACCACCACCAGTACTGTTAGCCAACAGGGTGCTGGCAGAAATTGGGCTACTGTTGGCCGAAGGAGAAGAGGAGGGCGAAGGCATGCCCGAAGGCAGGAAGAGAGGAGGAAGGTTAGGAGTGTAGCAGTGAGGGTAGGAACTTTGAATGTTGGCAGTATGACTGGTATAGGAAGAGAGCTAGCTGATATGATGGAGAGAAGGAAGGCTGATATATTGTGCATGCAAGAGACCAGATGGAAGGGAAGTAAGGCCAGGTGTTTAGGAAATGGGTTCAAATTGTTCTATCATGGTGTGGATGGCAGGAGAAATGGGATAGGGGTTATACTAAAGGAACAATATGCCAAGAGTGTTTTAGACGTGAAGAGAGTGTCTGACAGAGTGATGTTTATGAAGCTCAAAATTGATGGTGTAATGATGAATGTTGTTAGTGCATATGCTCCACAAGTTGGGTGTGCGATGGATGAGAAAGAGAAATTTTGGAGTGAGTTGGATGAAGTTGTGGTGAGTGTACCCAAGGGTGAGAGACTAGTGATTGGAGTGGACGATAATGGGCATGTTGGTGAAGTGAACAGAGGGGATGAGGAAGTGATGGGTAGGTATGGTGTTAAGGAGAGGAATGCAGAAGGTCAGATGATTGTGGATTTTGTGAAAAGGATGGACATGGCTGTGGTGAATACGTATTTTTAGAAGAGGGAGGAGCATAGGGTGATGTACAACAGTGGAGGAAGATGCACACAGGTGGATTATATCCTATGTAGGAGGGCCAGTCTGAAGGAGATTGGAGACTGTAAAGTGGTGGCAGGGGAAAGTGTAGTTAAGCAGCATAGAATGGTGGTCTGTAGGATGACGTTGGTGATCAAGAAGAGGAGGAGGAGTGTGAAAGCAGTGCCAAGGATTAAATGGTGGAAGTTAAAAAAGGGTGATTGTGAAGTGGAGTTTAGGGAAGAGTTAAGACAGGCACTGGGAGGCAGTGGAGAGTTACCAAATAGCTGGATAACTACAGCAGAACTAGTAAGGGAGACTGCTGGGAAGGTGCTTGGTGTGACATCTGGACAGAGGAAGGAGGACAAGGAGACATGGTGGTGGAATGAGGAAGTACAGGAGAGTATACAGAGGAAGAGGCTGGCGAAGAAGAAGTGGGATTGTCAAAGAGATGAAGAAAGTAGAAATGAGTATAAGGAGATGAGGCGTATGGCAAAGAGAGAGGTGGCGAAAGCTAAGGATAAGGCATATGGAGAGTTGTATGAGAGACTGGACACTAAAGAGGGAGAAAAGGACCTGTACTGATTGGCTAGACAGAGGGACAGAGCTGGGAAAGATGTGCAGCAAGTAAGGGTGATAAAGGATAGTGAGGGAAAGGTACTCACAAGAGAGGAGAGTGTGTTGAGTAGATGGAAAGAGTATTTTGAGAGGCTGATGAATGAAGAGAATGAGAGAGAGAGAAGGTTGGATGATGTGGGGATAGTGAATCAGGAAGTGAAACAGATTACAAGGAGGAAGTAAGGACAGCTATGAAGAGGATGAAGAATGGAAAGGCTGTTGGCCCAGATGACATCCCAATGGAAGCATGGAGGTGCTTAGGAGAAATGGCAGTGAAATTTTTAACTAGATTGTTTAATGAAATTTTAGAAAGTCAGAGGATGCCTGAGGAGTGGAGAAAAAGTGTTTTGGTACCTATCTTTAAGAATAAGGGTGATGTGCAGAGCTGCAGTAACTACAGAGGGATAAAATTGATCAGTCACAGCTTGAGGTTGTGGGAAATAATAGTAGAAGCTAGGTTAAGAAGGGATGTGATGATTAGTGATCAGCAGTATGGTTTCATGCCAGGCAAGAGCACTACAGATGCAATGTTTGCTCTGAGAGTGTTACTGGAGAAAAACAGAGAAGGTCAGAAGGAGTTGCATTGTGTCTTTGTAGACTTGGAGAAAGCATATGACAGGGTGCCTAGAGAAGAATTGTGGTATTGTATGAGGAAGTCGGGAGTGGCAGAGAAGTATGTAAGAGTGGTACAGGATATGTACGAGGGTAGTGTGACAGCGGTGAGGACTGCAGTGGGAGTGACAGATCCATTTAAGGTGGAGATGGGATTACATCAAGGATCAGCTCTGAGTCCTTTCTTATTTGCAGTGGTGATGGACAGGTTGACAGATGAGATCAGACAGAAGGCCCCGTGGACTATGATGTTTGCAGATGACATTGTGATATGTAGTGAGAGTAGGGACCAGGTTGAGGAGACTCTGGAGAGGTGAAGATATGCTCTAGAGAGCAGAGGAATGAAGGTCAGCAGGGCTAAGACAGAATATATATGTGTAAATGAGAGGGAGGGTAGAGGAATGGTGAGGATGCAGGGAGTAGAGTTGGTAAAGGTGGACGAGTTTAAGTACTTGGGATCAACACTTCAAAGTAATTTTGAATGTGGAAGAGAGGTGAAGAAGAGAGTACAGGCAGGATGGGGTGGGTGGAGAAGAGTGTCAGGAATGATTTGTGACAGACGGGTACCAGTAAGAGTGAAAGGGAAGGTCTACAAGAGGGTAGTGAGACCAGCTATGTTATATGGGTTGGAGACAGTGGCATTGACAAAAAGGTAGGAGTCAGAGCTGGATGTGGCAGAGTTAAAGATGTTAAGATTTGCACTCGGTGTGACTAGGATGGATAGGATTAGGAATCAGTATATTAGAGGGTCAGCTCATGTTGGACAGTTTGGAGACAAAGCAAGAGAGACGAGATCGCATTGGTTTGGACATGTGCTGAGGAGGGATGATGGGTATATTGGGAAAAAGATGCTAAGGATGGAGCTGCCAGGTAAGAGGAAAAGAGGAAGGCCTAAGATAAGGTTTATGGATGTGGTGAGAGAGGACATGCAGGTGGTTGGTGTGTCAGAGCAAGATGCAGAGGATAGGAAGAAATGGAAAGATATGATCCGCTGTGGCGACCCCTAACGGGAAAAGCCGAAAGATGATGATGATGTGAGAGATGTGTTTACACAATGTCGCTTGGAGGCAAAGCTCTCACATAAAAAGACTCTTAATGTCAATCAGGTTGTCAGTGGTACACATACACTCTGCACCCATCACACACAATTCACAGTAGGCACATAGACCCACATATGCTGAGGCACTTAAAATTAAACCTTCCTAAACCCCAAGACCTCCTAGATGAAGTACACATAACAAATACCCTCAGCCCCAAATTCACTCTTTCAAAACAACACCCACATCAACACATACAGTCACATCTCATGGAGCCTCTACTTCTAATCCCATAAGGCTAGCCACCACACAATCCAAAATTCTGGTCACTGGGGACTCCATCATGAGACACACTGATCTCCCACTCAGCAGGCTGAGTAAGGATAAAGTCACGGTTAGTTGCTTATCAAGCTACATTAGGCACACACTCAGCTCAATGGACCACAAGCACCAGTATGACTCAGCCATAGTCCATGTGGGAGTAAATGACCTGATGTACCTCCCTAGACTATATGAAGAGGAATATCGTGGAGCTCTTGGAATGTGTGTCCCAGGATGGTATGAGCCTAGCACTGAGCAGCATTTCAACTTCTCCAAGTGTGATGCTACAATATGAACAAAAGACGACTGACTTTATTAATTGGCTTAGTTTCTGATGTCATTTCTAAGGGGGTCAGTATTTGTCAGCTTAGAAGTAGATGGTTAACAGTCCATGCTGCTTAGCCATGGATGGTTTGCACCTTTCCCCTCTAGGCTTTCGAATATTAGATGAAACATTGTCCTTCCCATAGTGCCTTTTTTAAGCAATGCTAAACTGAAAGTACTTCCAACATAGCAAATCAAAACCAAGAAAATCTAAAGGTGTTACTGCTCAATACTAGGAGTCTAAACAGAAAACTCAACTCCCCTAGAAGTTCTCTTCACGTGACCCAGAGAATACAGATGTCTGTGAAGTCACTAAGACATGGTTTAAAGCTGAGGAGAGCACACAGTGCAAGGTTATAATGCTTTCCACACATTTAAACCAGCTAGCTAATATACAGACAGGGACTAAAGGTGGAGGTGTCTCGAGTCACATCAAAAATAAATACACCTCAAGGCTGGTCAAACAGGACAATGCACTTCAGCTTTTCCATGTTCAAATCACCATAAGCAAAATCAAATACCACTTCCTTCCAAGCATACCTTGCAACCTCTTAGAGCACGAAATCTGATCTGGACAAAGGCCCAAACATAGGAACACTTTTTAAATATTACTCTTACAAACTTAGAAAGTTGATAGAATCAGGTTTGCATTACCATGAATTTTTTGAAGGATATGAAGTCTGAAAATCAAATGTCTACCATTATTTTCTGACTTCAGTCCTTAAAGATTTGCTAGTGATTTGCCGGAAAACTACAGTTTTATTCAAAATGGACCAAAAATATGAACCGAAAATCTGGACATTCTGTGAAAATCTGGACAACTGAGAGATATGCATGCAAGCTATAGGTCCCCGTTTATGATCCATGAAACCCGTACCATGTAATCACCTCCCTCTTTAACCCTGGTCGAAAGGAAAATCCTACCACAGACCCCTATACCCCCGACAAGGACTTAGCCACACAATTCAATTCTTTCTTCATTGACTCAATAACCAAATTAACATCATCCTTCACAAACAACCCTACATCCTCTCCTCTACCATCCCCTATCTCTTCCTACTCAAATACTCCCACCTCCCAACCTCCTCCCTTCTCTATACAACCCATCCCCATATCAACTATAAAAAAACTCCTTCAGAACTTAAAACCATGCTCCAACGCCCCTGACGACATTCCTTCCTACTTCCTAAAGACAGCTGCCGATGCTCTTGCCTTCCCCATCTGCATTCTTATAAATCGATCAGTCCAAGAAGGCCATGTACCCCAACTCTGGAAAAAGGCCTTTATTATTCCCCTCCACAAAGGGGGTAACAACTACAATATTTCTAATTTCCGGCCTTTCGCTATCTTATCACCCACCTCAAAACTTCTTGAAAAGTGTATCCACCTAGAACTTTTACCATATCTCATAGACAACCATCTGCTAACTCCCACACAACATGGATTCAGACCTGGCCATAGCACCACTACCGCCCTCCTTTCCTTCCTCGAAACAGTGAATAAAGCCCGTGATTCTGGACACACGGTATCTACCCTCCTTCTTGATCTTTCTAAGGCCTTCGATACTATCTCTCATAACCTTCTCCTAACTAAACTCTCTAACCTAAATCTTTCTGCCTCCACTATCAACTGGTTTACCAGCTATCTCTCTAACAGGCAGCAAGCCATGAAATGGAAAAAAGCCCTCTCCCCATTCCTCAACACTCCCACTGGCATACCCCAGGGCTCCATTTAGGTCCCCTACTGTTCAATATTTTCATTAATGACTTTCACCGCTCCATTCCTAATGCAAACATTATCCAATACGCAGACGACTCAACAATCATCTGCTCTGCCACCTCCACCTCCACTCTCATAAAACTAGCACAAGATGCATTCTCCTCCACTGAGCAATGGATGCTAGAGAACCATCTGGCACTCAATGCATCAAAATCCAAACTCATGATATTCACCCCTCAAAAACCACAATAATTGACAAAACCTCATTCTCCATCATCAGTAAGAAAAATACTCCTCTTGAAATAGTATCCAATGCAAAACTGCTTGGAGTACTTATTGACGATCAGCTCAAGTTTGATATCCACCTCCACACAAATATCAAAAAAACCCACCAGAAACTACCACCATAATCGCTACCTCACCCCCTCTACCAGGCTTGTTCTCTCTACCACATATCTTATCCCTTCTCTCCTTTATGGTGCCCCACTCCTAACTAACTTACAATCGCCCCTAAAGACAAAAATCTCTTGCTGTTACAACAAAATCTCCAAATTCGCCACTGGATACAGATATTCCACCCATCACTGTACTGCCCTCCACAAACTAAATTGGCTAGAGTTGCCCAATTACCTCACCTACATTCAACTCATACATGCCCACAAACTCATCTTTAATCCCTCTCTTTGCCCCGCCCTTGCCTCAACCTTTAAAATTCACCTTCCCAACAGACTCCTAAGAACCAATACCCAAAATCTGATCGAACTGCATAATCCTGCACACCCACCTGGCAAATCTCTACTCTACTTCTCCTTAGCACGACTCTGGAACTCCCTGCCACCTCACCTTCGCACCACTAGCAGCCTCTCTACTTTCAAAACCTTGCTTCATTCTTACCTAACAACCCTCTGGGAATGCTCCTGTTCCCATCCCACATGAATTCCCCAGGAACACACCTATTTCATACCCCCATTCTCGATCTTCTTCCCCACCCTTTTCTGTGCTATTGTTCTCCCCACTCCCTTCCTTATTCCCCTACTTCCCTTAACTCATCTCCCCCTTACCCCGTCTCCCCTTCTTCCCGTAACTCATCTCCCCCTTACCCCCATATACCCGATTCTGTCTCCTCCTCCTTCATATTTTCCTCTGCAGAAATACTCATTCGGTAAATATCTTCTTATAGTTGTATGCATTTGCAATCGTGGAATTACATATTTGTAAATATCGTAATATTCACTTAGCCTTTAATTCTGTTTTTACATCTTACTAAATTGCACCTTCAGATAGCATTTGTATCTGTACTATTGTTATTTTTATACTAATGAAATTTTGTTGTTTTTCATTGTATACTGTGGAGCTTTTCTCCCCAGGACTCCATTGAAAATGGGCTCTTCTGGCCCAATGGACTATCCTGGAAAACAAACTTCAAATAAATAAATAAATAAATAAATAAAATAATTAAACTTATTGGAAACATTCACCATCCAACCCTATACCATATTCATGGCGACTTTAATTACCCCACTATTAACTTGGACTCATGTATGACACCAAATGTACAGGCACAGAGATTCCTAGATCTTGTAAACACAAACTCCCTGGACCAGATTGTCAGTACATCAACAAGTGGTACAACCATACTGGATCTGGTCCTCACTAATATGTGAGAGTTCTGCACACCCCGTAGTGTAATGTCTTCTATGGTAAGGTCAGACCACAAAATGTTCTCCTTTGAAGTAAAAATAAAACCTGAAACTGCAGCTAACCCTGGAATATTCATGAACTACTCTAAGGCTCACGTCCTACTATTAAGTGATAACCTGGAAAAATCACAAGCCCCCATAAATCCTGAGAACACTGCTGCCTATGCAGAACTGTTCACAGAAATCCTATACAAGCACGTTAATCACAGCTTAGAGGCAGGTGTACCCACCAGGAATAAGTACAGAACTAACTCAAAAAACAATCCACCCTGGTGTAATTACAACATTAATAGGCTGTATAACATAAGGAAGAAAATCATGGCAAAAATTAGGAGGTGTAGCACCTAGCAGTATAAAAGCACACTCATCAAACTAAACAGACAACTCAGAGGACAAATAAAATCTACCAAAGCCAAATCTGAGGCAAATTTGGCCTCTCAGGCCAAGGACAACCACAAGGCATTCTTTAGCTATGTCTGCAACCTCAAAGGCAGTACACATTTATGCGCAGAGCTCATTGTAAATGGAGCCACCTATACTGAGCCAAAATATATAGCAAACCTCCTGGCTGATAAATTCAGCTCCAGCTTTACCCCTCTCTCTCCATCAACCTTCCCTCATGAAATACCATCAAATATAACTCCCCTGGTATCACTAGGGAACAGGTCCTTAATGTTCTCTCTCTATGGCCAAGAACACTGCATCAGTGGGCCCAGACAATATCACAGGATGCCTTCTAAATAGCATGAAACATAACGTATCAGGCCCTTCTGGAATTGCTATTTAGCTGTAGCCTGCAAACAGGATTCATGCCTTGTGAATGGAGAAGAGCAACAGCCATCTCTCTGCACAATGGCTAACCATCTAGAGACCATGGAAACTACAGACTCATAAGTCTCACTGGCCTCATATCCAAAGCCATGGAAAGAATTATCATGAAAATGATCAATAATGATGTATTAAACCTCCAGACACTGGACCCAACCCAGTTTAGTTTCATCAAGGGCAGGTCATGACTACTCAGCCTGGTGGACTTCTATGACAAGGTCACCAAAGAAATGGTAGGTCATGCCTACTCAGCCTGGTGGACTTCTATGACAAGGTCACCAAAGAAATGGATGAGAGCAAAATGGTTCACACTTCCTATCTTGACCTCGCCAAGGCATTTGACACAATCTCACACTCAGGCATTGTTGACAAACTAAAGAGGTTAGGCACAAACCCTTATATCACCTAGTTCATAAGTTCATAGGTTCATAGGTTGGTACTAGGCTATCAGCCCTAGGGCCTATACAGATCTAGCCATAACAATTCCCTGGCTATTTCTTCCCACAGTATTTACTTCCCTGGACTCCTGTCTAGCAGGGCAACTGACATGATCCCCAGGATGAATTTACTATCTCCCATCCAATCATCAAGGTTCCTTTTGAAGAGGGCCAAAGTGGTGCTCTGCTTGACATGTATGGGCAGTCTATTCCAGAGTCTGGGGAGTTTCTGGGTCAGGAACCTATCCTTCCAGCATGTTTTGTTCATTGTGATGACAAGGTTTAGATCCCTGGAGCATGTGTCTCTGAGGGATTGGGATTTCTTTAAGTGTAGCATGTCCAACAGCTCTGGGTTTGACATGGCCTTGTATGTTAAGCAGAGATCGCCTCTGAGTAGACGATATGCGACAGAGTATAGGTGGAGTTTTTTTAGATGGTCAGCATAGGGCATCTGCTTTAGGCCTGTGATTCTTTCAGTGAGGTATTTCTGCGGCCTTTCCAGTTGTTGCAGATGTCTTGAGAGGTACATACCAAATGGGGCATTGTATTCTATAATGGGTCTAATGAGGGATGAGTACAGTGGGACAATGACCTCCTTTTTTCTGGATGAAAAGCCCTTAGTGATGAGGTGTGCCACATAGAAGGATTTCCTGACTGTTGTGATGATGTGGTTATCGAAGGTGAGACCACTGTCCACCTGTGTCCCTAAGTCCCTTATCACACTTTCAGTGTTTAGTGTACTGCCACCTATGTGGTAATTCACAGGTACATGTTCTTTCCCAAAGGGGATAACTATACATTTCTTGGCATTGAGCTTGAGCCCATGGCTCTGACACCAAGCATCTGTTTCTGTAAGGCCCTTTTGTAGAATATCCACATCATTTGTGGATTCAATAATGGCTCCCAGTTTGCAGTCTTCTGCGAACTTTGTTAGCCAGAGTCCCTTAGTGTTGGCCTGTACTTCAGAGAAGTAGATGCCAAACAAGAGCGGTCCCAGGACTGAACCCTGAGGTACTCCACTCATCACATGTCTGGAGCTGGATTTGGAGTCGGCTACTTTTACAGTGTGGGTTCTGTCAGTAAGCCAGTTGGCAACCCATTGAGTGATGTAGGGATTAATGCCCAGCTTAGTAAGTTTATCTGTGATTCCAGAGTGGGGGATGGTGTTGAAGGCCTTGGCGAGGAACGGATAGGCTGTCTGGACCACTTTACCCTTGTCCACGGCTCTGGAGACTGATTGAAAGAAGTCAATCAGGTTCAGGTGGATAGCCAGTGACTCATAGACAGGACCCAAGAAGTTAGAACTGGGGAATCCACCTCTACAAATAGGCCAGTCATAACTGGAGTACCTCAGGGATTGGTCCCGGGACTGTTGCTTTTTGGCATTTACTTCTCTGAAGTCAAGGCCAATATCAATGGTCTCTGCCTGACTAAATTTGCAGATGATTGAAAATTAATAGCTGTTATTGAATCACCCACTGACACAAATGTTCTCCAGACTGTACAGACAAACAACTGGTGCCAGAGCCATTGACTAAACCTAATGCCAAGAAATTCATAATAGTATCCTTTGGGAAGTCATCCACCCCAGGGAACCATCATATTGACAACACACCCCTAAGAGCTGATGCAGTAGTCAGGGACTTAGGGACACACATAGGCAATAATCTAGCCATTGACCATCATGTGTCTACAGTAGTGAGGAAATCATTCTATGTTGTGCAACTTATAAACAAAGGTATGGCATCTATGTCCACGGAAATCATTGTTCCACTGTATTTGGCATTCATCAGACCTGTCATTGAGTACAATTCCCCCTTTGGTATGTACCTAACTAGGCATATGTAACACTTGGAAGGCTCACAGTGGTTTCTCACTAAAAGAATACAGGGCAAAATTAATGTGTCTTATTCAGACCATCTGAAGACCCTATCCCTATATTCTGTCTTATACAGGCTGTTGAGGGGAGATCTATGCTTGGCATACAAGGCGTTGTCAGACACTACTCTGACAGACCTCCTGCATATTCATACAAGTAACAGCAGCAGAATTACCCGTTCTAAAGACTTAAACCTTTCCTGTGATATAAATAGGACCTGGTGAAGATACAGCTATGTATTCAAGACTACTCCTTATCTGGATCAGGCTTCCCATCCATGTGAAGCAGAGCTCCTCCCTGAACTAATTCAAGTGTAACTTGGACAATTGGATGGGGAACAGGAAATTAATCTTTGGTTTGGCACCTATGTCTTTAATGGACAGAGGCAGCCTGTAAATGGTTCATCTCCCAGGCCCCCTACTTACACTTATCCACTTATCAAGGGGACCACAACTTGTCAGAGATTTGGGATGCATGGCTAGGCACGTATCCTAAAAAAAAAACACCAAAGAAAAATGGCCCTTGTGGTCATTAGGCTAGTAAACACGTATGAACTTATGAACCAATGAGCTTTTAGTAAGGATCCAGTCACTGACAGAACTGGTTGGGGACTTTTTGTTGTATCTGGTTGAAGATGATATGAGTTGAGAGAGGCTCCACATTGTTATGGAGCAGTTTGAAAATCATGACTGCAAGTTTTCCAGTCGATATTAAAGCACCTAATATGAAGGTCTCTTGAAATATGTTTGCTATGATGCAGTGGAAGAACTCTTCAACCGTAACAAGATTATTTCCTAGTGGTATGTAGATTCCTATAATGCATATATTGTTGAAGTTTGCAGCTGTATAAACACCATCTACACTGTGAGTCTCTGCATCTACTTCTTCAGATAGAGGGATATAGACAGATGGACACATGATGGAGAAGAGATGGATGGATGCATTCAAGAAAGCATCAGAAAGGTGGGGATGAGGTGAAGGAGACGGGAATAATGTAAATAAGAGAGAATTTTAGATGTACACCAGTGGGAGATTGGCATAAGGTACGGGGTTTGATTCTCACATGGGTTAATTGGCTAGGCTTAAATCTATAAACCAATTTATTATACCTCATTTGCCCTCTTCAAAGGCAATATGGATGACTGTATGGGTAACCATAAATACACCCTGGGGATTCCACCTGCGCCCCTCTTGGACAGGGGCGATAGGTGTTGATCATGGAAATAAGGGTAAAACTTGCCTAGACTTGAAAGAGCCCCAGGGCAATTAGCCAAGTAACCTCCTATGAAAGACTTACCGTCTCCTTCTGGCAAGAAACAAATGTAATGTAGGGTACCATAAGACATCCCATGGCTACTAATATAACCAGTATCAGCTCTACTTCCCAGTCTCCAGCTGACGTAGGCAGCCGTGACACTGGTAGCAAAGCATCCCATGGCTAGTAATATAATCAATAAAAATTCTACTTCCCAGTCCACGTAGCTGACCTAGGCAGCAGTGACACCGGCAGTAACACATCCTATGGCTACTGATATAACCAGTAACAGCTCTACTTCCCAGACCATCCCGTAGCTGACCTAGGTAGCAGCAACACCAGTAGTAAGACATGCCCTGGTTACAAATAAAAACAGTAACAGCTCTACGTCCCAGTTTCCGTAGTTGACATAGGCAGCAACGACACCAGTAGTAAGACATGCCATGGCTACTAATGTAACCAGTAACAGCTCTACGTCCCAGTCCCGGTAGCTGACGTATGCAGCAATGACACCAGTAGTAAGACATGCTATGGCTACTAATATAACCAGTAACAGCACTACATGCCAGTCACCGTAGCTGATGTAGGCAGCAGCGACACCAGTAGTAAGACATGCCATGGCTACTAATATAACCAGTAACAGCACTACATCCCAGTCCCTTTAGATGACCTAGGCAGCAGCTACACCAGTAGTAAGACATGCCATGGCTACTAATATAACCAGTAGTAGCTCTACTTCCCAGTCCCCATAGCTGACATAGGCAGCAGCGACACCAGTAGTAAGACATGCCATGGCTACTAATATAACCAGTAACAGCACTACATCCCAGTCCCTTTAGATGACCTAGGCAGCAGCGACACCAGTAGTAAGACATGCCATGGCTACTAATATAACCAGTAACAGCTCTACGTCCCAGTCCCCGTAGCTGACAGAGGAAGTAGCGACACCAGTAGTAAGACATGCCATGGCTACTGATATAACCAGTAACAGCTGTACGTCCCAGTCCCTGTAGCTGACTTAGGCAGCAGCGACACCAGCAGTAAGACATGCCATGGCTACTGATATAACCAGTAACAGCACTACATCCCAGTCCCTTTAGATGACCTAGGCAGCAGCGACACCAGTAGTAAGACATGCCATGGCTGCTAATATAACCAGTAACAGCTCTACGTCCAGTCCCCATAGATTACCTAGGCAGCAATGACACCAGTAGTAAGACATGCCCTAGCTACTAATATGCTAGTAACAGCTCTGCATCCCAGTCCCTTTAGATGACCTAGGCAGCAGCGACACCAGCAGTAAGACATGCCATGGCTACTAATATAACCTGTAATAGCTCTACGTCCCAGTCCCTGTAGCTGATGTAGGCAGCAGCAACACCAGTAGTAATACATGCCATGGCTACTAATATAACCAGTAACAGCTCTATGTCCCAGTCCCCATAGCTGACATAGGAAGCAGTGACACCAGTAGTAATACATGCCATGGCTACTAATATAACCAGTAACACCTCTACATCCCAGTCCCTTTAGATGACCTAGGCAGCAGCGACACCAGTAGTAAGACATGCCATGGCTACTAATATAACCAGTAACAGCTCTATGTCCCAGTCCCTTTAGATGACCTAGGCAGCAGCAACACCAGTAGTAAGACATGCCATGGCTACTAATATAACCAGTAACAGCTCTACTTCCCAGTCCCCATAGCTGACAGTAAGACATGCCATGGCTACTAATATAACCAGTAACAGCTCTACATCCCAGTCCCTTTAGATGACCTAGGCAGCAGCGACACCAGTAGTAAGACATGCCATGGCTACTAATATAACCAGTAGTAGCTCTACTTCCCAGTCCCCATAGCTGACATAGGCAGCAGCGACACCAGTAGTAAGACATGCCATGGCTACTAATATAACCAGTAACAGCTCTACGTCCAGTCCCTATAGATGACCTAGGCAGCAATGACACCAGTAGTAAGACATGCCCTGGCTACTAATATACCAGTAACAGCTCTATGTCCAGTCCTCTTAGATGACCTAGGCAGCAGCGACACCAGTAGCATAACTTTAGTATGTAACTTCTATACATGTGACTCCAATGTTCCCGCTGCATTTTCCTGCATTAAGATAAGATGATCAATAATAAAATATATCTGAAAACCTGCTAGCTGTTCTGCTACAGATATTATATAATCTGCTAGTAACAGGTTGAACTAGTACTAATAGGTTGGTATACCTTGGCGTGCAAAAACATTTTTGATAGGGCAACATTCTGGCCAGCTGAGAGGCACTGTATACCAAATACTCTAGTTCAGTAATGAAGTAAAAGGGGTGCAACTTAGTTGCCACAGAAGGTGAATGTGTCCAAATGATGTACCTGCAAGAAAAGGCAGTTATTTTGGGAGGGGGGACAGCACTGCAGTTTAATGTACAAATGTGAGTATTTGAGTAAATCTCTGCCACCCTCAAAATGTCACAATGTATACAGAATAGATACACTGTTGAAACAGGTGAGAGTGTAGTCAAACCGGAAATCAGCATTGCTTCAAGGAAAAATGATGAACCCACAAAAGAAAAATCAATAGTAAAAAAAAGAACACAGGAATCCCTACTATGGTTGGGTTTGTCCACTCCTTAACTTAATATCCCAGTAATATACCAGTTCTGAGTTTGTTTTTACTTTGTTTTATTTCACACTCACTGTGTTTAACTTAGTTATCAGGGAGATTACGGATTCTGTAGTTATGTTTTGGCACTTTAGGCATCTTTTTTATTTGAGCACCAGTCCTTAACAGGGTATTTTTCCCAAATCCCTCAGAATTGTATACCCTATAGTGCCACGTCTTTTCAGTTGCACTCGTTTGTATTCTTTCCTGTATTTCAGTTGCTCACAGAGGAACACTGATCCTATGATGACAGGTTTGTTACAAACATTAGTTTAGGTTAACAAGGAAGTTTGCTGAGAACTTGCTATTGATGTTAATTAGAATAGTAAATAATGGTAAAGTACGTTTTCATTAATGCAGAGCCTCTGCATTCTCGTTAGCAACTACCCAGCAAAGGATTACCCAATGCCAGTAACCCCCACGTTTGAACCTCACCCTTCTTACCTGCCCTTCTTTCCTTAATGTCCTAGGTGTTTGAAAATGAGACCAATTAATGGCCAATATATAACAGCAGCAGAGATGTCAAATCATGAAGAACAATAACAGCACATACCTACTGCATTCAGATTCCGAGCATGGCAACAGTGACCTGTTGAGACTAAACTAATAGCCATGAAAATGCATAATGGCTGCACTTGTATACTAAATGGTAAAACATACTTGCTGCAGTCAGTCTGTAACCATGACTGAACACCACTGCTGTAATTCGACTCTAACCATGACAATGCAACTTCAGTCTCTAACTTCAACAGCACATAACTGCTGCAGTCATACATAATCACAGCATGTAACTGCCACAGTCAGGCTCTGACCATGACAACACACAACTGCTGTGGTCAGACACTGACCAAGAGAACAGTAAACTGCTGCAGTCAGACTCTGTCCATGAGAGCATATAACCACTGCAGTCAGACTCTGACCATGGGAGCACATAACCACTGCTGTCAGACTCTAACCATGATAGCACATAACTGCTGTAGTCAGACTCTGACCATGATAACACATAACTGCTATAATCAGACTCTGACCTTGATAACACATAACTGCTATAGTCAGAGTCTGACCATGATAACACATAACTGCTATAGTCAGACTCATAACTGCTATAGTCAGACTCTGACCATGATAACACATAACTGCTATAGTCAGACTCTGACCATGATAACACATAACTGCTATAGTCAGAGTCTGACCATGAGAGCATATAACCACTGCAGTCAGACTCTGATCATGGGAGCACATAACCACTGCTGTCAGACTCTAACCATGATAGCACATAACTGCTATAGTCAGACTCTGACCATGATAACACATAACTGCTATAGTCAGACTCTGACCATGATAACACATAAGTGCTATAGTCAGACTCTGACCATGATAACACATAACTGCTATAGTCAGACTCATAACTGCTATAGTCAGACTCTGACCATGATAGCACATAACTGCTATAGTCAGACTCTGACCATGATAACACATAACTGCTATAGTCAGACTCATAACTGCTATAGTCAGACTCTGACCATGACAGCACATACTTGATAGATTCAGTCCCTAACTGCGACAGTATAGAACTATGTGACCAGGCTGTAATCATGTAAATTCATAACTGCTGCATTCATACTGTAAGCATGACAAAATGCACATGCTGCATTCATGCACACTAATCAGTGGAGCACATAACTCCTGCAGCTAGACACACACAATGACAAAAGATTCCTACTTCAGACAGATTCTAGCCCTGGGAGCACATAATTGCAGCAGCCAGATTTGCATTGGATATTTTAATAGCTGACATATCATTAGGTTTGTCAGATGGACAGATATTTATTTTTTCCTTTAGAGGTATCTAACAGAATGTGGGAATATGAGTCTGATTTACAAGCTACAGACTTTAATTTCGCCATGAAGCAATGGAAACCTTATGAGAGGTGCTAACATCTGACGTTTTACAGCAATGCTGTTAGGTCGGACTGTTGATGGACAACTGAGGCACAAAAAGAATACAAGTATGGATTGGATAGATTACCAAAAAAGTATTTGACAGCATCCCATATTCATAGATGAAGGACTACTATAAGTGTATAAGATATACCCTATATTGGTCAATTTCAGTGCAACGACCATGAGAAAGTGACAAACGACTTTGGTGCTAAGCCATGGCAAAGAGCAAACTATCATCCTAGGGATTAAAAATTGAAAGAGGGATATTCCAGCCTGATTCTTTGTTATCACTGTTGTTTTGTCTTGCCCTTAAACCATAAAGCTGTTTACTTAACACGGCAATAAAAGAAAGTCGTATGGAACAAACGATAATTTGTTAAATAAAGTCATAGTGGAGAACTGAGAAAAGGGGAAGAATCTAAGTATGGTATGGACTTGACTACAATAAAGCATTTGAGAGTAAACTATATTCATTGATAAGAGTGCTTAAAAATGTATAAGATACACCCTACACTGCGAAAGTACATCACAGGAACCATGAAATAGTGGCAAACCACTTTGTAGTTAAGCCTCGATCAAGGACAAATTATTATTCCAGGGCTAAAAGTCCAAAGGGGCGTATTCCAGGGTGACTGTGTCACCATTGCTCTTTTGGCTTGCCCTTAACCCATTAAGTTGTCTAACAGCTTAGACCATGGCTATAATATAGCTCCTAAAAACAACAAAGTATAAAGACTCCTCATCTTCTCTTTGTCAATTTAAAAGTGTATAGCTCATCAGATGAGGAACTGAAAGCAATATCAAGTTGTCAATTTTTTTTCAGATGATATAAGAATGTCATTTGGTGTTGAAAATGTGCAAAAGCGACATTTAGAGCAGGAAAACTGCAGTACCAAGAAAACTGCCTGGGACAGGAATGTGATATAAGTGAACGAGACCAAACGGGAATGTATAAGTATTTGGGAATTGAAAGATCAACAATAAAACGTGAACACATGCAAATAAAACCTGGAAAGGAATATTTTACAAGACTTTAATTCTGAAAATGGTGTTGACATATAGGAACAAAATCCAAGCTATAAACCAATTTGCTCTTCCTGTCCTAACTTAGTTTTGGAGTGATTGACTGACCCCAAAACGTTTTGGATAGATTAGACAGGAAAACAAGGATACTTCATGCTCATCAAATGATTTATAAAAATCAGTGCATACCAAGATTATATATTCCCCGTTGCGAAGGAAGTATGGGCCTCCTTGAAATTGATTATATGTTTAGATCTGCAATCGTGGGACTGCATGCATATCTCCTGACCTCACAAGACCCAAACATAATGAAAGTTTTGAAACATGAGAAGAATAAATTTAAGATGACTTCACTGCTTAGTCTAGCAAAAGCATATCAGTGTCAACGGGAATGGAAATCAAACCAGAAGTAGATAAGAATCAGGCAGCGACTGAATGTGCCAAAAACAAAAGAATATAAGGTGAAGAATCAGATGAGAAGGCAAGAAATGTGGAAAATGCATAAGTATAGTTGCAAATATAGAAAACTCCTGGAAAAACCTCATGCTGATCAGGATCAAATGCAGGAATGGTTGCGGAGAGGCAAATTCAAACCAAAAGATGAAAGGTTAATATTGGCGGCCCAAGATAGTGGGCTACGTACTCTATTTACCCTAGCTTCTACTTCTCTATTCAAAAAACATATTAAAGAACATCTTAAAACTCAGTGGCTTTGTCCTTGTGCTAACCCCGACTGAAATCTTTTTACCCTCCTGCTCATACCCCTTTCCCCACTCCCCTAACCTAGGCTTCCAAATCTAATTACTTCTCTTTTTTTCATAGTAAGAGGATATAATATAAGGGCTTTACTCTGTCTTGCTCATGCCCACTTTTGTGTTTAGTACAATTGTGTTTTTATTTAGTTTTACTTTTAATGTAATATCTATAGTACTATAATTTTCTTTTAACCAATGCTACCTCGGTACTGTTATTATACATGTCTTTGTTATACATTGTTAACTTTGTCACTGTTCATGCCTGGAGCTTTTCTCCCCGGGCCTCTACTGAACATGGACATATATCCAGTTAGACTAGCCCGGTCAACAAATGTAAAATAAAAAAAAATAAAAAACTGATGTAGCTGCAGAATGGACATAGAATTCTAAGGCTGCAGAAAAGGTCATGTACCTGCGAGGGGCTCTTCTTCGTATATTTGGAATCAACAACAGGACACACTTCATTTTCTTACCTTCAATTTCTTCAGGTCTTAGTTGTCTGTCCTGCAATTAAAAAGAAAACACAAACATTAGATTGGTACTGGAACAAACTAAAATTTAACAAACAAGTGCAGAAGTCATAAAACCATATGCTCTCAGATTTGGCTTGCTTCTAACCCCAACTAGAGATGTTCTTTACACATGTTTTTGAGGTAACAGAGTTTTACTTGCAATCTGCCCCTCATTATGCTGGCCTCCTCTTCCCTAGCTGGTAATCTTATATTGGGTTGAATACTGTGAAGCCACAGTGTTCAGTGACTATGCTATAGACACTCTCACTACTTTGTATATCATCTCTCCCAGCCACAGCAACACACATCATCTATAAATCCATGCTTCACACTAAGCAGCAGGATGTCTCACTCCTCAACCCTCAGTTAGAGACTGACACTTCATGGAGGTGCATTTAAGCACTGGTTATCATGCAGCCTGAGGATCAAGCTCAATGCAGATATATAATAATGCAGGTAGCACATTCAGAGCTGCTAATGAGCTGCTTCCTATGGTCCAGGGTTTGATTCTCTCACTTAACCAGACAGTCCTTTGGTGCAACTGGAAAAATTAGGCTAGGCTTCTCATTGATGCCTAGTAACTACCTGTGAATCTACCCCACCGACCCACTTCTGGTAACCACACTGCACTTTGCCCTTTTCTGTCCTATCTTGACTCCAGGCATCATACACCTTCTTGAATGCCTCCACTGATTTCTTTACCAGCCATTCTAGCAGCATGTTACACTTACTCACCAGTCTTTCTGTGGAAAAGCATTTCCTCGTATCTGAGGTAGATGGTTTCCTGTGTCTGTATCCTTTAGCACCTCCTAACTTACTGCTCTCGCTCTTCAGCTCCCTTTCTCCTAGAGTCCCCTGAACAATTCTGTTCACCTACATCACCCCCATTTCCATTTTTTCTTCAAGAAGTACATGCACAGCCTAGTCAGTAGCCTTTCATAAATCCTCATTTTCGGTCTCTTCATTATCATGATTGCCTCCCTCTGCACCTGCTCTATCACACCCCCCGATATATGCAGTGGGCACAAAACTTCAATTGTGGCATCACATGTGTCTACAGAATGTGACAATAGCTTACCTACCACTTAACCCATGGTTCTAGAGATAGAACCTAGTGGCCACTGTTTCTCTGATCTAGTCCTGGTAATTGATCCCAGCTGTGTGCATACTAAGTGTTTTTTTACTTATCTGTTTTAAGCTGGAGCACTTTAAGCCAATTAATGAGCTTTTACTACACTATTTTTCCCCAGCCATTTTAAGCAGGACCTCTTCAAACACATATATGTACCCTGGTGATGTTAAGCATATAATTGACCTTCCATTTCTTACAAATGCTCATGTGGCTAGTGTTGTTATAGTCCTGGCTCCCACCATCTGCCATTACACTTATGATGTCATTCATGAACAGGTCTGTCCTGTGCTCTGTACCCAGATTTAAATCAGATATCAACACATAGGTCCCAAAAATCAATCACTGACAGAGAGCACTGTTCATTGTCCTTTCTTCAGTACTGCCTATAATTATATCATCTCTGTTCTTCTGTCTAATGATTCCCCTCTCAGTTCATTCACTAGTTTCCTAGCTGGAACAGAACTGAGGGTTTACAATACAGAGGCTGAGGCGTATGACATCATTTAGAATCTTATTATGCTCCTCCCTACTTGCCATGTAATGAAAGTTATAATGTTTGTTAAGATCTGGCTGTGACCTCATGCTAGTTGATATTTCAAAGGTGTCCTGCAGAATACTATTTTATAATTCCCAGATTTATGTTTTTTTTTTCCTCTGTCATGGAGTAGATCAGCTGTGGCATGCTTCAGTCCTTGGGTACCATCCTTCAGCCAAGGACCTATAGAACAGTCGCATGAAAGGAACTGTCAGCATTCTGATCACTTTGTTGAAGATCCTTGGGGTAGCTTCAGCTCCATGTACATTATCACCCAGCTTCTCTTTATCTGCTTGTTTGTGTCCTTCTTCTCCTTCATATAAACACACACAAATTATTCCATTAGAACTCCTACTTGTTCCCTTTATTCCTTATGCCTCAGTCTCTCTCCTTTACTGGCACATTTATGTCTGCTCCAGCTATCCATCTTTTTTCTGCATACTAGAAGAAGGCCTCCTTGGCTGCCTTTTGTCTAATGTTTTTTATAGCTACTCCTAAGCTAATGCTTCTTCCTTTCCCATTTTCTACATGATCTTTTATCTACTTTAAGTTTGTCCCTTATGATGTAAAATTGAGTCACATTGTTTTTCCTCCCAAGAAACTCCTCCATTTCCTTCAAGATCTTTATTTAGGTGACTTCTCTGAGTTTCTTTACCTTTTTGTTTCCCCTCCAGTTACCCATACTAACCCTTACTATGACCATTCTTCTGTCATGGTCTTTACCTTCTTGTACTTATTAATTGTTACTTTTTTTGCTTCAGCCTCTTTCCTTTTGTCGATAACTCTGCCTAACGGCTTGCCAGGAGTGTCTCCTCTCACCCACCAATCTTCTCTGAGCTGCATAGCACAACACCCAGAATTCTGCTTTTCTTACTGTTCTCTATACAACACAATACCCATAATTCTGTTCTTTCTTCTGCTATCCACAGAGCACATTACCCAGGATTCTGCTCTTTCTACTGTTCTCCACACAGCATAATACCCAGAATTCTGCTCTTCCCAGTGTTCTGTCTTACATGATGGACAAACCTTTCCTAGTCTGTTACTTTATTTACATCCTATTTCTCTCTAGCCTATAAAATAGCACACAGCTGCCTGACTCCGGCACATAAAACCCACTTATAATGACTAGTTTTCTCTTTCCTTTTCCTGACATGTTGATGCTCTGATTTGTATGCATTTGCTGGCATGTACACAGTGTCAGCCCCTAAACCCTCACTATTGCCTCCTTTTATTCAGCCTGCTAACTCACTCACATATGAAATCTATTCACCTTCTCCTTCTCTTGCTTTCACTTATCTTTCTTGCAGTATTTAATTGTCTGTTTAATAAATAATGCTACATCAGCCAGACCCTGCCCATCTCTTCTAAGACTTCTAGACCTGGGCACAATCACGTTATACTCTTGTTATTTGCCTAGGTCTCTGTTATCCCCATTATGTCAGCCAGTCCTGCTGTCTTCACTGCCTAAATGTTATCACTCTAACTCCGTGAAGGACTCTGACCTCTGAAGGACTCTGACCTCTGACCTGCTCATTTCTTTTGTTCTACTTCCTGCTCATCCATTCCAGTCTTATTTCTTTCTTCATCCTCTTCCTTGTGCTCAGTTTCCCCACCCTTTCTTCTTCCGTGGCCTCCACACATATCATCTTGTCTAAACTATTGAATGCTCTTCCTGTTACCTGTTCCTCACTGTCTCCTCTCTCCCTTGAGTCCCACACAGCCACGTTGCCTGCTCCTCTGCCTTTTCTGTGTCACTCTTACCATGCTAACATCTCCCATCGATGTTATCAGCTCCCATTCCTCCTAGTCTAGGAGCATTAGCCACTAGCCACTATCTTTGCCTCTGTGAGCCATATTTCCGTCCGATAGTCTGCACATCTGTCCCACATCAGCCTGTCATCCTTCCTCTTCCAGATCCTCATTTGTCTCCTGCCCTCCATACCTTCTTTATTATGCCCCCCTTAGTCTGTCATTGGCTATTCACCTTGTGAATTTTAAAAGGAAGTAGACTCACCAGGTTTGCTCAGTCAAAAATGGTGTTTATTAACTGTTAATACGTTTGTGTTATTCAAACTTTATGAGGGCTTTAAAAGGCTGTAAAGTGCTTAGAAATCTTACAAAACTACAACATAATTTGTAAAAAAAAAATAAAAAAAAGACAGCATGGGTCTAAGAATGAATTACACTTGATATCTTATTTTAGAAATATTTCAGTAATACTGTTTAAGAATCCCCCCCCCCCCAAATTAATATATACCCAAGAAAAGCCTTTTTGAACACATTGTTGCCCTTTATAGCTATGTACATGTCTAACCTGATTGGTTGATTCTAGTCATGATTGTACCAAATGTTTTATATGGAAGTGTTTTTCTAATGGAGTCTGTCCTGAAGACATGTTAGTAAAGTTTGAATTAGATTAAAGTGCTTAATTTAACTCATTTACACACCTACAGAGTCATTAACTCTGTTTGCTTTTCGACTCCAGCAGTCCTACCTCTTTGGACTACCCTGCCTCATTTAATCTCACAGAGAATAAAAGATATACTACACAAAGTTCACAATTGTTTCAGTGTAACTTAATCATACTACTGAATTATTGGACATCCAAGTTGTGATTATGCTGTTCAAATGTGAGAAAATGATTTTAAATTGAACAAGTAAGGCAAAAAAATCTGCTTTACCTGCTTAGTTGAAAACATTTGTCTTTCAATTACAATTCCTCTCACACTAAGCTCCAGGCAATTGAATTCCAGCCTGCCAGCAGTCAGGAATGCAATACTTCATTAAGTGACTGCAGCAGGTGTTACTGAGTTAATAGGCTTTAGACCTTAAGTTTCTCCCTGCTGATTCTTCCTAGCATTCTAACACTTACCAACACTCTCTTGCCCCACACACTGTACTTTACTTACCTGGCTCTCTGACTGTTTGTGCAAACCACTCTCTGTTCGACCTGGGCCAACCTGCTCCTTTCACCCTCGCTTCGCTCAAGCTCACTCTGCTTCTCTACCCTACCTCTATTCCCACCCAACCCCTCTTTCATTGCATTTATATCTACAACAGCCACATCCCTACACTATCCACCTATCACCACTCTCCACACACCCTTCCAAACCCTGCCCACATCACCAGTTCTGGATTCCATCCCTCCCTTGATTAACTCTCCCTCCACCCTATATCCTATTCTGCTACACAGTTTCCCCTCCCGGTTACTCTTCTCACCTGCCCTGGCTGTCCACCTCTACTCTTCCCATAATGGTGCTTCATCACCATTTACCATTCCTCACACTAATCTTATACATTCTCTACCTCACATATAATGTCACTAACTTCCGTAACTATCATATCTAACACTACCATTCCCCAACACATACCAACACTATAGCTCCTCTTCCATTTACACCCTATAGCTTCATACACCCTCATTTATATCACTGCAGCAACATTTTTCTATACCACTTCAGACATTTACACAACAGCTCCACTCATTCAACTACATTCAGGTATCACCGACCATGGCAAAACTTAGATACTTAGTACTACATTCCTTAACACAAATTAAACTACAGGCAGACATCCATCCCAATTCTGGCCTTAACTGTAACTCCTCTCCCAACAACTCCAACCTTCCTGACTCTACCCCAACTACTGTTATACAAAATCATGATGTCCTACCTCCATGCACCTCACTTCCCATAACCTCCAACTCAGATCTACTACTAATAAATTTCAACCTCAGAAGCTTTCTAAATAAAATAACTGAATTTCATGCTACCTTGGCCTCCTACTGTCCAGACATGGCTGTCATTACTGAAACCTGGCTAAAGCCCCATACCAAAGACTCAGAAATAGCAACTAATGGTTACAACATCATAAGGCAAGACAGAATAAACAAATTAGGTGGAGGTGTAGCTGTTATGTTCAAAGACTCTCATACAGTGGAAAAACTAAACTGTACTACCCCAGCCATCCCCAGTGCAGAAATATTAGTCTCATGCCTGAAAGTTAACCCTCAAAAAGCCATTATTTTTATTGCTGTATACCTACCTCCAGGTAAAAACCTCCCCAGTATTGAATCCTTCCTCTCTTGGGCTGCTTCCTCTTTCAGCCAGGAAACTATCATCCTAGGGGAATTCAACATTGACTGTCTCTCTTACTCCTCTACCTGCCCCACTTACTTCATTAACCAGTACAACTTCACCTAAACCATCAACAGCCCCACCCGCAATGACAAATATTCTATCAAACAGTCTATACTTGACTGGATACTAACCAGCAAGCCTAGCATGGGGCACCAAGATGGCTGCCTACCTATCACACTAAGTGATCATGCTCCGAGATTCCTAGTTAGGAAAATAATTCAGTCTCATGCATACATACCAATCAAATACATCCAGAGTAAGAAAAATGTCTCCACTGATACATTTGATCTACTACTTCAACATTGTGACTGGTCACCATTAAAAACCCTACAAATTGACCACGCAGTAGAATACTTCAATAATAAATTCTTTGAAATCTTAAATAATCTAGCCCCCAAAGCCAGACAATTACCATGGCTATCTAATGACATCAAGTCACTAATCAAACAAAGGGACAAAGCCTGGTCACGTTACTATTTCAAAAAAATTAAAAATTATTTCACCATATTTCAATAATTAAGAAATCAAGCAAGGAAAAACATCTCCAATGACAAAAAATGTACTTTCAATACACACAACAAAAATACCTGAACAACCCACAAAAATTCTGGCAAAACATCAATTATCTCCTCAACCCTGGAAAAATCACCACCCCTGCTCCCTCCACTTGTAACACCTCCAAGCCCATAGCATCACCATTTAACTCCCATTTTATTAACTCTATCACCACCCTCCTAAACAGCAAACAAGCCTGCCCACTAAATGTACCCGACCACCACCAAAAACACAAACTCTTTCACCCTCAAACCCATTCAGATGATGTATATAAAAAATTACTAAGTAAACTAAAATCCTGCTGTCTTTCTGCAGACCAACTACCCAATGAATTCCTGAAAATAGCTGCTCCATCCATAGCCTACTCCATAGCCATCCTAATTAATCGCACCATTTCTGAACACTATGTCCCCCACCTCTGGAACATTTCTTAAATAATTCCCCTTCATAAGGGAGGTCCCTCTACAGAAATCCCAAATTATTGACCAATTGCCATCCTCTCCTCATAGCAAAAATCTTAGAAAAATGTATCCACCTACAGCTTCTAAATCACTTCACCACTAACAACTTGCTATCCCCCTCACAGAACGGCATTAGGAGCAAGCAAAGTACTAACACTGCTCTAATAACCTTCACCAGTACTATTCAAAACCTCACAAATGAAGGACAATTGGTCTCTGCAATTTTTCTAGATATGTCAAAAGCCTTTGACACCATATCTCATCAATTGCTACTCAACAAACTTGCAAACTACAGTGTCAACTCATCATCATTAAGTTGGTTCCACAGCTACCTGTCAAACTGTCAACAGGTACTAAATGGGAAAACAATCTCTCTCATCTCCTGCCTGTATCTACTGGAGTATTCCAAGGATCCATACTTGGGCCCCTCCTTTTTACCATATTCACCAATAACCTAAACTCCGCCACCCAACATGCAACTATCATCCAATACACAGATGACTCCTCACTAATCTGCTCAGCCCCTTCTCCCCAAGAACTTTAACAAAAAATGCAAAAATCCTTCCTGGACATAGAAACGTACCTCTCCAAACATCAACTCATCCTAAACTCAAATAAAACTAAGCTAATGATTTTCACTAACAAATCACACAAGTTTGTCCCTCTACCCCTCTCTCTCTACTCCTCCAATGGAACAGAAATTGACCCAACTAATCAGACCAAACTCCTAGGAGTTACAATTGACAACAGACTAAAATTTGATACACACATCTCCATAACAATCAAAAAAGTCCATGACAAACTAGGCACCCTCTACAGGGCCAAACCTTACATCACCCACCAAGCCAGACTAGCCACTGCTTGAGCCCACTTACTATCTACCCTTGTCTATTGTTCACATATTTTCATCAACCTATGCAAGACTGACCTTAATAATCTAGAATCCTGCTGCACAAAATAGCTAGGTTGCAGCCAATCACCCCCACAAGAAACATCATTGCTGTTCTCTTCAGCACCTCAACTGGCTAGAACGTCCCAATCGGTTTACTCTAAACCAGCTTACCATTGTCCACAAAGTCTTACACAACCCTAACAACTGCCCTGCCCTCACAAACTTGGTCCAACCCAAAATTAACCGCAGGTCCCTTAGATCCTCTGACAAAGTACTGGTGAAAATTACCCAGTCACACAACTATTATGGTGACTCCCTCTATTCCAATAAAATAGCCAAGGTCTGGAACCCCCTACCCCAGCTCATCCAAACAAATACTAACATCAAATAGATCTGCCCTTGTACTACACCGGGGTAACACCTTCCTAATGTCTTCTCAGCTCTGTACTCTCCTTCACTTCAAACTACTAGGAGTTGTTTATTTGCTAGTAAAACTTCTGGTAAATGCATTTGTATTGCTGTAGAAGCGATATAATGTTCCCATAACTATTTGTTTTTCCACAACATCTTTGACTATTGTACTATTGGACTGTGACTTTTACTATTGTACTGCTGTATTGTGACCTTTACTATTGTACTGTTGGACTGTGACTTTTACTATTGTACTGTTGTACTGTGGCTTTTACTACTGTACTGTTGGACTGTGACATTTACTATTGTACTGTTGTATTGTGACTTTTACTATTGTACTGTTATATTGTGACCTTTACTACTGTACTGTTGTATTGTGACTTTTACTATTGTTCTGTTGGACTGTGACTTTCACTATTGTACTGTTGTATTGTGACTTTTACTATTGTACTGTTGGACTGTGACTTTTACTATTGTACTGTTGGACTGAGACTTTTACTATTGTACTGTTGTATTGTGACTTTTACTACTGTACTGTTGGACTGTGACTTTTACTATTGTATTGCTGGACTGTGACTTTTACTATTGTACTGTTGGACTGTGACCTTTACTATTGTACTATTGGACTGTGACTTTTACTATTGTACTGCTGTATTGTGACCTTTACTATTGTACTGTTGGACTGTGACTTTTACTATTGTACTATTGTATTGTGACTTTTACTATTCTACTGTTGTATTGTGACTTTTACTATTGTACTGCTGGACCGTGACTTTTACTATTGTACTGTTGTATTGTGACTTTTACTATTGTACTGTTGGACTGTGACTTTACTATTGTACTGCTGTATTGTGACTTTTACTATTGTACTGTTGGACTGTGACTTTAACTATTGTGCTGTTGGACTGTGACTTTAACTATTGTGCTGTTGGACTGTGACTTTTACTATCGTACTGTTGTATTGTGACTTTTACTATTGTACTGTTGGACTGTGACTTTTACTATTGTACTATTGTACTGTTGTATTGTGACTTTTACTATTGTACTGCTGGACTGTGACATTTACTATTGTACTGTTGTATTGTGACTTTTACTATTGTACTGTTGGACTGTGATGTTTACTATTGTACTGTTGGACTGTGACTTTTACTATTGTATTGTTGTATTGTGACTTTTACTATTGTACTGTTGGACTGTGACTTTTACTATTGTACTGTTGTATTGTGACTTTAACTATTCTACTGTTGTATTGTGACTTTTACTATTGTACTGTTGGACTGTGACTTTTACTATTGTACTGTTGTATTGTGTCTTTTACTATTGTACTGTGACTTTTACTATTGTACTGTTGGACTGTGACTTTTACTATTCTACGGTTGCATTGTGACTTTTACTATTGTACTATTGGACTGTGACTTTTACTATTGTAATGTTGGACTGTGACTTTAACTATTGTACTGTTGGACTGTGACTTTTACTATTGTACTGTTGGGCTGTGACTTTTACTATTGTACTGTTGTATCGTGACTTGTACTATTGTACTATTGGACTGTGACCTTTACTGTTGTACTGTTGAAGGGTGACTTTTACTATTGTACTGTTGTATTGTGACTTTTACTATTGTAATGTTGGACTGTGACTTTTACTATTGTACTATTGAACTGGGACTTTTACTATTGTACTGTTGTATTGTGACTTTTACTATTGTACTGTTGGACTGTGACTTTTACTATTGTACTATTGTATTGTGACTTTTACTAGTGTACTGTTGGACTGTGACTTTTACTATTTTACAGTCGGACAGTGACTTTCACTAATCTGCTCAGCCCCTTCTCCCCAAGAACTTTAACAAAAAATGCAAAAATCCTTCCTGGAAAAAGAAACGTACCTCTCCAAACATCAACTCATCCTAAACTCAAATAAAACTAAGTTAATGATTTTCACTAACAAATCACACAAGTTTGTCCCTCTACCCCTCTCTATCTACTCCTCCAATGGAACAGAAATTGACCCAACTAATCAGACCAAACTCCTAGGAGTTACAATTGACAACAGTCTAAAATTTGATACACACATCTCCATAACAATCATAAAAGTCCATGACAAAATAGGCACCCTCTACAGGGCCAAACCTTACCTCACTCACCAAGCCAGACTAGCCACTGCTTGAGCCCACTTACTATCTACCCTTGTCTATTGTTCACATATTTTCATCAACTTATGCAAGACTGACCTTAATAATCTAGAATCCTGCTGCACAAAATAGCTAGGTTGCAGCCAATCACCCCCACAAGAAACATCATTGCTGTTCTCTCCAGCACCTCAACTGGCTAGAACTTCCCAATCGGTTTACTCTAAACCAGCTTACCATTGTCCACAAAGTCTTACACAACCCTAACAACTGCCCTGCCCTCACAAACTTGGTCCAACCCAACATTAACCACAGGTCCCATAGATCCTCTGACAAAGTACTGGTGAAAATTACCCAGTCACACAACTATTATGGTGACTCCCTCTATTCCAATAAAATAGCCAAGGTCTGTGACCCCCTACCCCAGCTCATCCAAACAAATACTAACATCAAACAGATCTGCCCTTGTACTACACCGGGGTAACACCTTCCTAATGTCTTCTCAGCTCTGTACTCTCCTTCACTTCAAACTACTAGGAGTTGTTTATTTGCTAGTCAGCCTTCTGGTAAATGCATTTGTACTGCTGTAGAAGCGATATAATGTTCCCATAACTATTTGTTTTTCCACAACATCTTTGACTATTGTACTATTGGACTGTGAATTTTACTATTGTACTGCTGTATTGTGACCTTTACTATTGTACTGTTGGACTGTGACTTTTACTGTTGTACTGTTGTACTGTGGCTTTTACTACTGTACTGTTGGACTGTGACATTTACTATTGTACTGTTGTATTGTGACTTTTACTATTGTACTGTTGTATTGTGACCTTTACTACTGTACTGTTGTATTGTGACTTTTACTATTGTTCTGTTGGACTGTGACTTTCACTATTGTACTGTTGTATTGTGACTTTTACTATTGTACTGTTGGACTGTGACTTTTACTATTGTACTGTTGGACTGAGACTTTTACTATTGTACTGTTGTATTGTGACTTTTACTACTGTACTGTTGGACTGTGACTTTTAATATTGTATTGTTGGACTGTGACTTTTACTATTGTACTGTTGGACTGTGACCTTTACTATTGTACTATTGGACTGTGACTTTTACTATTGTACTGCTGTATTGTGACCTTTACTATTGTACTGCTGGACTGTGACTTTTACTATTGTACTATTGTATTGTGACTTTTACTATTGTACTGTTGTATTGTGACTTTTACTATTGTACTGCTGGACCGTGACTTTTACTATTGTACTGTTGTATTGTGACTTTTACTATTGTACTGTTGGACTGTGACTTTACTATTGTACTGCTGTATTGTGAATTTTAGTATTGTACTGTTGGACTGTGACTTTAACTATTATGCTGTTGGACTGTGACTTTAACTATTGTGCTGTTGGACTGTGACTTTTACTATTGTACTGTTGTATTGTGACTTTTATTATTGTACTGTTGGACTGTGACTTTTACTATTGTACTATTGTATTGTGACTTTTACTATTGTACTGCTGGACTGTGACATTTACTATTGTACTGTTGTATTGTGACTTTTACTATTGTACTGTTGGACTGTGACTTTTACTATTGTACTGTTGTATTGTGTCTTTTACTATTGTACTGTGACTTTTACTATTGTACTGTTGGACTGTGACTTTTACTATTCTACGGTTGTATTGTGACTTTTACTATTATACTATTGGACTTTGACTTTTACTATTGTACTGTTGGACTGCGACTTTAACTATTGTACTATTGGACTGTGACTTTTACTATTGTACTGTTGGGCTGTGACTTTTACTATTGTACTGTTGGACTGTGACTTTTACTATTTTACTGTTGTATTGTGACTTGTACTATTGTAATATTGGACTGTGACCTTTACTATTGTACTGTTGAAGGGTGACTTTTACTATTGTACTGTTGTATTGTGACTTTTACTATTGTAATGTTGGACTGTGACTTTTACTATTGTACTATTGAACTGTGACTTTTACTATTGTACTGTTGTATTGTGACTTTTACTATTGTACTGTTGGACTGCGACTTTTACTATTGTACCATTGTATTGTGACTTTTACTATTGTACTGTTGGACTGTGACTTTTACTATTTTACAGTCGGACTGTGACTTTTACTAATCTGCTCAGCCCCTTCTCCCCAAGAACTTTAACAAAAAATGCAAAAATCCTTCCTGGACATAGAAACGTACCTCTCCAAACATCAACTCATCCTAAACTCAAATAAAACTAAGTTAATGATTTTCACTAACAAATCACACAAGTTTGTCCCTCTACCCCTCTCTATCTACTCCTCCAATGCAACAGAAATTGACCCAACTAATCAGACCAAACTCCTAGGAGTTACAATTGACAACAGTCTAAAATTTGATACACACATCTCCATAACAATCAAAAAAGTCCATGACAAACTAGGCACCCTCTACAGGGCCAAACTTACCTCACTCACCAAGCCAGACTAGCGACTGCTTGAGCCCACTTACTATCTACCCTTGTCTATTGTTCACATATTTTCATCAACTTATGCAAGACTGACCTTAATAATCTAGAATCCTGCTGCACAAAATAGCTAGGTTGCAGCCAATCACCCCCACAAGAAACATCATTGCTGTTCTCTCCAGCACCTCAACTGGCTAGAACTTCCCAATCGGTTTACTCTAAACCAGCTTACCATTGTCTACAAAGTCTTACACAACCCTAACAACTGCCCTGCCCTCACAAACTTGGTCCAACCCAACATTAACCGCAGGTCCCATAGATCCTCTGACAAAGTACTGGTGAAAATTACCCAGTCACACAACTATTATGGTGACTCCCTCTATTCTAATAAAATAGCCAAGGTCTGGAACCCCCTACCCCAGCTCATCCAAACAAATACTAACATTAAATAGATCTGCCCTTGTACTACACCGGGGTAACACCTTCTTAATGTCTTCTCAGCTCTGTACTCTCCTTCACTTCAAACTACTATGAGTTGTTTATTTGCTAGTCAGCCTTCTGGTAAATGCATTTGTACTGCTGTAGAAGCGATATAATGTTCCCATAACTATTTGTTTTTCCACAACATCTTTGACTATTGTACTATTGGACTGTGAATTTTACTATTGTACTGCTGTATTGTGACCTTTACTATTGTACTGTTGGACTGTGACTTTTACTATTGTACTGTTGTACTGTGGCTTTTACTACTGTACTCTTGGACTGTGACATTTACTATTGTACTGTTGTATTGTGACTTTTACTATTGTACTGTTGGACTGTGAGTTTTACTATTGTACTGTTGGACTGAGACTTTTACTATTGTACTGTTGTATTTTGACTTTTACTACTGTACTGTTGGACTGTGACTTTTACTATTGTATTGTTGGACTGTGACTTTTACTATTGTACTGTTGGACTATGACCTTTACTATTGTACTATTGGACTGTGACTTTTACTATTGTACTGCTGTATTGTGACCTTTACTATTGTACTGTTGGACTGTGACTTTTACTACTGTACTGTTGGACTGTAACATTTACTATTGTACGTTGTATTGTGACTTTTCCTATTGTACTGTTGGACTGTGACTTCTACTATTGTACTGTTGTATTGTGACTTTTACTATTGTACTATTGGACTGTGACTTTTACTATTCTACTGTTGTATTGTGACTTTTACTATTGTACTGTTGGACTGTGACTTTTACTATTGTACTGTTGGACTGAGACTTTTACTATTTTACTGTTGTATTGTGACTTTTACTGCTGTACTGTTGGACTGTGACTTTTACTATTGTATTGTTGGACTGTGACTTTTACTATTCCACTGTTGGACTGTGACCTTTACTATTGTACTATTGGGCTGTGACTTTTACTATTGTACTGTTGTATTGTGACTTTTACTATTGTACTGTTGGACTGTGACTTTTACTATTGTACTGTTGTATTGTGACTTTTACTATTGTACTACTGGACTGTGACTTTTACTATTGTACTGTTGGACTGTGACTTTTAATATTGTACTGTTGTATTGTGACTTTTACTATTGTACTATTGGACTGTGACTTTCACTATTGTACTGTTGGGCTGTGACTTTTACTATTGTACTGTTGGACTGTGACTTTTACTATTGTACTGTTGTATTGTGACTTGTACTATTGGACTGTGACCTTTACTATTGTACTGTTGAAGGGTGACTTTTACTATTACACTGTTGTATTGTGACTTTTACTATTGTACTGTTGGACTGTGACATTTACTATTGTACTGTTGGACTGTGACATTTACTATTGTACTATTGTATTGTGACTTTTACTATTGTACTGTTGGACTGTGACTTTTACTATTTTACAGTCGGACTGTGACTTTTACTAATCTGCTCAGCCCCTTCTCCCCAAGAACTTTAACAAAAAATGCAAAAATCCTTCCTGGACATAGAAACGTACCTCTCCAAACATCAACTCATCCTAAACTCAAATAAAACTAAGTTAATGATTTTCACTAACAAATCACACAAGTTTGTCCCCCTACCCCTCTCTATCTACTCCTCCAATGGAACAGATATTGACCCAACTAATCAGACCAAACTCCTAGGAGTTACAATTGACAACAGTCTAAAATGTGATACACACATCTCCATAACAATCAAAAAAGTCCATGACAAACTAGGCACCCTCTACAGGGCCAAACTTACCTCACTCACCAAGCCAGACTAGCGACTGCTTGAGCCCACTTACTATCTACCCTTGTCTATTGTTCACATATTTTCATCAACTTATGCAAGACTGACCTTAATAATCTAGAATCCTGCTGCACAAAATGGCTAGGTTGCAGCCAATCACCCCCACAAGAAACATCATTGCTGTTCTCTCCAGCATCTCAACTGGCTAGAACTTCCCAATCGGTTTACTCTAAACCAGCTTACCATTGTCTGCAAAGTCTTACACAACCCTAACAACTGCCCTGCCCTCACAAACTTGGTCCAACCCAACATTAACCGCAGGTCCCATAGATCCTCTGACAAAATACTGGTGAAAATTACCCAGTCACACAACTATTATGGTGACTCCCTCTATTCTAATAAAATAGCCAAGGTCTGGAACCCCCTACCCCAGCTCATCCAAACAAATACTAACATTAAATAGATCTGCCCTTGTACTACACCGGGGTAACACCTTCCTAATGTCTTCTCAGCTCTGTACTCTCCTTCACTTCAAACTACTATGAGTTGTTTATTTGCTAGTCAGCCTTCTGGTAAATGCATTTGTACTGCTGTAGAAGCGATATAATGTTCCCATAACTATTTGTTTTTCCACAACATCTTTGACTATTGTACTATTGGACTGTGAATTTTACTATTGTACTGCTGTATTGTGACCTTTACTATTGTACTGTTGGACTGTGACTTTTACTATTGTACTGTTGTACTGTGGCTTTTACTACTGTACTGTTGGACTGTGACATTTACTATTGTACTGTTGTATTGTGACTTTTACTATTGTACTGTTGTATTGTGACCTTTACTACTGTACTGTTGTATTGTGACTTTTACTATTGTTCTGTTGGACTGTTTTCACTATTGTACTGTTGTATTGTGACTTTTACTATTGTACTGTTGGACTGTGACTTTTACTATTGTACTGTTGGACTGAGACTTTTACTATTGTACTGTTGTATTGTGACTTTTACTACTGTACTGTTGGACTGTGACTTTTACTATTGTATTGTTGGACTGTGACTTTTACTATTGTACTGTTGGACTATGACCTTTACTATTGTACTATTGGACTGTGACTTTTACTATTGTACTGCTGTATTGTGACCTTTACTATTGTACTGTTGGACTGTGACTTTTACTACTGTACTGTTGGACTGTGACATTTACTATTGTACGTTGTATTGTGACTTTTCCTATTGTACTGTTGGATTGTGACTTCTACTATTCTACTGTTGTATTGTGACTTTTACTATTGTACTATTGGACTGTGACTTTTACTACTCTACTGTTGTATTGTGACTTTTACTATTGTACTGTTGGACTGTGACTTTTACTATTGTACTGTTGGACTGAGACTTTTACTATTGTACTGTTGTATTGTGACTTTTACTGCTGTACTGTTGGACTGTGACTTTTACTATTGTATTGTTGGACTGTGACTTTTACTATTGCACTGTTGGACTGTGACCTTTACTATTGTACTATTGGGCTGTGACTTTTACTATTGTACTGTTGTATTGTGACTTTTACTATTGTACTGTTGGACTGTGACTTTTACTATTGTACTGTTGTATTGTGACCTTTACTATTGTACTATTGGACTGTGACTTTTACTATTGTACTGTTGGACTGTGACTTTTAATATTGTACTGTTGTATTGTGACTTTTACTATTGTACTATTGGACTGTGACTTTCACTATTGTACTGTTGGGCTGTGACTTTTACTATTGTACTGTTGGACTGTGACTTTTACTATTGTACTGTTGGACTGTGACTTTTACTATTGTACTGTTGTATTGTGACTTGTACTATTGTACTATTGGACTGTGACCTTTACTATTGTACTGTTGAAGGGTGACTTTTACTATTGTACTGTTGTATTGTGACTTTTACTATTGTACTGTTGGACTGTGACATTTACTATTGTACTGTTGGACTGTGACATTTACTATTGTACTATTGTATTGTGTCTTTGACTTTAACTATTGTGCTGTTGGACTGTGACTTTTACTATTGTACTGTTGTATTGTGACTTTTACTATTGTACTGTTGGACTGTGACTTTTACTATTGTACTATTGTATTGTGACTTTTACTATTGTACTGTTGTATTGTGACTTTTACTATTGTACTGCTGGACTGTGACATTTACTATTGCACTGTTGTATTGTGACTTTTACTGTTGTACTGTTGGACTGTGACTTTATTTTACTGTTGGACTGTGACTTTTACTATTGTACTGTTGGACTGTGACTTTTACTATTGTATTGTTGTATTGTGACTTTTACTATTGTACTGTTGGACTGTGACTTTTACTATTGTACTGTTGTATTGTGACTTTAACTATTCTACTGTTGGACTGCGACTTTTACTATTGTACTGTTGTATTGTGACTTTTACTATTGTACTGTTGGACTGTGACTTTTACTATTGTACTGTTGTATTGTGTCTTTTACTATTCTACTGTGACTTTTACTATTGTACTTTTGGACTGTGACTTTTACTATTCTATGGTTGTATTGTGACTTTTACTATTGTACTATTGGACTGTGACTTTTACTATTTCACTGTTGGACTGTGACTTTAACTATTGTACTGTTGGACTGTGACTTTTACTATTGTACTGTTGGGCTGTGACTTTTACTATTGTACTGTTGGACTGTGACTTTTACTATTGTACTGTTGTATTGTGACTTGTACTATTGTACTATTGGACTGTGACCTTTACTATTGTACTGTTGAAGGGTGACTTTTACTATTGTACTGTTGTATTGTGACTTTTACTATTGTACTGTTGGACTGTGACTTTTACTATTGTACTATTGAACTGTGACTTTTACTATTGTACTGTTGTATTGTGACTTTTACTATTGTACTGTTGGACTGTGACTTTTACTATTGTACTATTGTATTGTGACTTTTGCTATTGTACTATTGGACTGTGACTTTTACTATTGTACTGTTGGACTGTGACTTTTACTATTGTACTGTTGTATTGTGACTTTTACTATGTTACAGTTGGACTGTGACTTTTACTATTCTACGGTTGTATTGTGACTTTTACTATTGTACTATTGGACTGTGACTTTAACCATTGTACTGTTGGACTGTGACTTTTACTATTGTACTGTTGGGCTGTGACTTTTACTGTTGTACTGTTGTATAGTGACTTTTGCTATTGTACTATTGGACTGTGACTTTTACTATTGTACTATTGGACTGTGACTTTTACTATTGTACTGTTGGACTGTGACTTTTGCTATTTTACAGTCGGACTGTGACTTTTACTATTATACTGTTGTATTGTGACTTTTACTATTGTACTGTTGGACTGTGACTTTTACTATTGTACTGTTGTATTGTGACATTTACTATTGTACTATTGGACTGTGACTTTTACTATTGTACTGGTGGACTGTGACTTTTACTATTGTACTGTTGGACTGTGAC
>NC_056733.1:908374353-908480791 GCF_019279795.1 Protopterus annectens
ACCATCTTCTCCCATGGGACACCACACTCTTCCCTGCTGGCTACTGTTATGCATAGACTAGTCAAGGATGCATGTCATGAAGTGGTAAAGAGGACACGGCTGACTCCAGGTTCAAACGAACTTACGTACAGGCTTTCTGCTCTCCGCGAAGCCTTTTCTCAGAAAGATGCAGGCTGGGCCCAGCAGGTTCTGCATGACTGCGCAGTTCTGGGCCAGGGAGGCAAGAGGCTCCTGGTAATCGAGTGGTGCTGCTCTGAGTTCCTCGCATGTCTGTACTGCTTTATAAGAGGTCGCCTCCTCCTGCTGTATCTTTTCACCCAATCAGCATTAAGCAAAGAATATGTTAGAAGACAATCCCGATTCTTAGTTTATTCAATGATAAGTTTCACATGTTTACTCTGATGAAAGCTCACTGACACACATTTACAGAGATTAAACATCACTGACCATTGACACGTTTATTCTGATAAAAGGAAATTAATCATTTACACACATTTGCTCAAATTAAATATCACTGACCTCTGACAGATGTTTATACAGATTTAAGGTCATTCACTACTGCCTCACATTTATGAAATTTAAACATCACTGACCAATGACATATCTATTCTGATAAAAGGAAACTGATGACTTAATTTATTCAAATTGAACGTCACTGACAGATGATATCATTATTCTGATGAGAGGTCACTGACCTCCAACACACATTTACTCAGACTAAACATCATTGACAGCTGACACATATAATAAAATTAAATGTCACTGACACACACATTTACTTAGATATATTGTCATTCACTGCTGACAATTTACTCAGATTAGAGATCATTGGCCACTGACACAGTTTTTCTTAGATCAAAGGTCACTAACGATTGTGGCACATCATCTCGGATGAAAAGCCACTGACCACTGACACACTTTTACTCAAGTTAAACATCACTGGCCAGTTACATATGTTTACTAAAATTTAAGGTAACTGACCACTGGTATATTTAGTGAAATTTAAGGTCACCATGTGGAGGCATATGTTAACTCAAATTAAAGGCCAGCATTCACTAACACACATTTACTTATTTTTCAAGGTCACCAGCTAGTGACTTACCTACATTTACTTTGCTTTAAAGGTCATTGGCCAATGACATGTTTACTCAGATTTATGTCACTGGCCACTGAACCTACTTTTATTTATGTAGCTTTAAAGGTCACTGGCCACTGACACACACACACACACACACACACACACACACACACACACACACACACACACACACACACAAAACACACATGATACCTCATCACATTATAATAGAGGATGGACACAGCAGGATAGCTTAGCAATGCAGCCCTCAGTTTTCCTGTGGACCATTAGCAGCAGTAGCATCACCCAAATGTTATTATAAAAGGCAAGGTTTTGCCTGTTATACTTTGCTAATTGCCATATCTGTTTGTTGTCATTGTTTCATTATGTAATTATTTATATAAACTCATAATATACATGGCATTATGCTAGGCACAGCAGTCAGGTCAGACATCGGTGGAAATGTACATAGTGCTGTAAAGCATTCTTGCATCACCATGTACCTGCTAACTTCACAGCTCATCTGTAATTGATTCTCCTGGCTACAAATTCGTTGCCCTTACAGCTCTTACACTACTAATTAGTTTCCCTGTCTTATATCAAACAACAGTTACTCTCACAATTCTTATACCACTAACTAGTTCCCCTGTAATCTATCAAGTCACAGTCACTCTCACAATTCTTACACCACTAACTAGTCCCCCTGTCTTGTATCAAACAACACTCTCACAACTCTTAAACCACCAACTAGTTACCCTGTCTTCTATCAAACCACAGTCACTCTCACAGCTCTTATACCACTAACTAGTTCCCCTGTCTTCTATCAAACAACACTCTCACAACTCTTAAACCACTAACTAGTTACCCTGTCTTCTATCAAACCAGTGACTCCCACAGCTCTTATACCACTAATTAGTTCCACTGTCTGCTATCAAACAGTCACTCTCACAGCTCTTACACTACTAACTAGTTCCCCTGTCTACTATCGAACAGCTATTCCCCCAGCTCCTAAACTGCTAACTAGTTTCTCTGCATGCAATCAAACAACAGTGTCACAGCTTTTACACTACCAACTACTTCCTCTCCCTGCTATCAGTAACTCTCCTACATAATTAGTTTATCTTCATACTGTGACACTGTAGTTATCCTCCAACACCTGTGCATGGTTTCCTGTGTCCTATCGAACCTTATTCTTCGTTACCTATCTTTCCTGTCTTGATTCCCCTGACTGACCTTAAGGGTGCTAATCTCCTCATATGAATACAGATAACACTAACAGCATCTGCTTAATCCATTTGTAATGATTTTATCAGCAGCATGTAACACAGGAAATGTTTGTACAGCTAAACATTTTTCTTGCTGGAAATTGCTTCCATGTGTATTATGGTATATGATGGATATTATTACAGTACGACAAAATATTATGTCGATGTGCTGGATATCACGGCAGTGCAGTGGATACTATGAGTGTATGTGGATATTATGTCAGTGTGATGGATACTATTTCACTGTGATATTATCACAGTATGATGGATATTATGGCGGTATGATGGATATGTCAGGGTGATGGATATTATGTCACTATGATTGATAATATCACAGTATGATGAATATTTTGATATATGATGGATATGTCAGGGTGATGGATATTATGTCACTGTGATTGATATTATCACAGTATGATGGATATTCTGACATATGATGGATATGTCAGGGTGATAGATATTATGTCACTGTGATTGATAATATCACAGTATGATGGATATTCTGACATATGATGGATATGTCAGGGTGATGGATATTATGTCACTGTGATTGATAATATCTCAGTATGATGGATACTCTGACATGTGATGGATATGTCAGGGTGATGGATATTATGTTCATAGATTCATAGAATAATAGGTTCATAGATTATTACTAGGCTAACTACCTTTGTGGGCCATTTTAAGCCTAGCCAATTACCCAATGTGAGAATCAAACCTTGCACCTTGTGTCTGTAAGATTAACACCTTAACCATTATCCCAACCTCCCATCCCTAAATGTGTTACCAACATGCGTTTCACTGCCTAGTCTTGAACCCAGGAACCTGTGTACTACAGTCAGAGCAAAATACCACTATGCCAAATCAGCTATTTTTCATCCAAATCAGATATGTCACTGTGATATTATCACAGTATGATGGATATGTCAGTGTGATGGATACTATGTCACTGTGATATTATCACAGTATGATGGATATTATGGTGGTATGATGGATATGTCAGTGTGATGGATACTATGTCACTATGATACTATCATAGTATGATAGATATTATGGTGGCAGTATGATGGACATGTCAGTGTCGTGGATATTGTGGCACTACAATTGACGTTATGTCAGTGTGATGGATACTATGTCACTGTGATATTATCACAGTATGATGAATATTATGGCAGTATGATGGATATGTCAGTGTGGTGGATACTATGTCACTGTGATATTATCACAGTATGATGGATATTATGGTGGTATGATGGATATGTCAGTGTGACAGATATTATGTCACTGTGATATTAACACAGTATGATGGATATTATGGTGTTATGATGGATATGTCAGTGTGCTGGATATTGTGGCACTATGATTGACGTTATGTCAGTGTGATGGATACTTTGTCACTGATTGATAGTATCACAGTATGATGGATATTATGGTGGCATGATGATTTATCATTGTGGTGGATATTGTGGCACTATGACATTCTGTCAGTGTAATGGATGTTATTGTACTATGATTGGTATTATCACACTATAATGGATACTATGGTGGTATGGTGGCTACATCAGTGTGGTGGATATTATTGTACTACGATTGATGTTATGATAGTATGATGGATATTATAGCACTATGATTGACATGATGGCAGTGTGAGGGATATTATGGTATTATGACAGATATTATGACATATGATGGATACGGTATATGATGGCTACTGTGACTGATGGATTCTGTGACAGTAAGATGGATATTATATCAATGTGATGGACAACATGTCAGTGTCATGGAATTTATGACAATGTGGTGGATATTATGGCACTACGATTGATATTATGTCAGTGTGATGGATATAATGATGCTATGATGGATATGGTATATGATGGATACTATGACAGTAAGAAGGACATTATATCAATGTAAAAAATGAAAACCGGCAAGAAATAAACTGAAATAAATCTGAGCAGGATAAGTTAAAATTTGGGTTTAATTAGCGCTTTCGGAGAAGTCAATGCCTCCCCTTCTTCAGACAAAGAACATTTAGATTACAACACCTTTATATTAAACTCCACATTTAATTTTTCAGTTAAGTAATTAATTACTTTTGTTAAATAAACTCTACACTTAAAAAACCTTTTGCAACTAACATGCACAAATCTAAAAATGCACTAATCCATAAATTCATATACATTCATTACTGTTAAAAATTCATTCCTAAACATATAAACTTGACTTTATATTGTCATAATTAAATAACTTTACTTTAACAAATTCATTTCATAATATATATATTACTTTGGAGTACATTTCTGTTGCACCCATATATTTCCTAAACATTGTGCAATGAATTTATAATAAGCTTTACATAAACTGTCTATATTAAAACAACCATACATATACACTACTCTAATTTATGCATAATATATTAATATATTAGTATAAATCATGGTTCCCTCTATATTTTTACCTATATTCATGCCAATCTATAACCTTAGCTTAACTACCATATTTCACTGGCATAACGCTATTAATTTAAGAATACATTTTATAGACACATACTCATTCAACCCTGGTGGAACATGGGCTATTGTCCTAATCTGCCACATAATCTCATTAACTTCAAGCTTTATTTGCCATGGACCACCTCTTAAATCGCTTTTCTGTTGTTGAAGTATTATAAATTGAAATTTATGGTTTGGATGCTCCAAAATATGCTTAGCTAGAGCATTTGTTGTATCTTTCCTATTGATGCATTATAAGTGCTCATATATTCTTTGTTTTATTTTTCTCTCCGTTTTGCCTACATAATATACAGGGCAAAACTCACAACATGCTGCGTATATCACGCTTTTTGATTCACAATTGTACTTACCATTTACATAATAAGTTGTCTCTCTTATGGTCACTTTGTTCCCAATTTTTACATGTTTACATTGTTGGCATGGTCCACATTTAGACATTCCACAATTTTTGTTATGCTTAGTTTTTCTCTCAAGTAAAGATTTTAAATTTTGGCCTCTTCTATATGGTATACGAGGCCTATTCCCCAAAATTTTGTTTAAATCATTATCCTCGACTATTATAGACCAATTCTTATTAAGAATCTCCCGTATTGTTATGTAATCTAAGGAATATGTACATAAAAAACGAAGTCTCACATCATGGCTTACACTCTGTACCTGCACATTATTATATTCAAAGTTTTTCCCTTAGATTATATAACAATACGGGAGATTCTTAATAAGAATTGGTCTATAATAGTCGAGGATAATGGTTTAAACAAAATTTTGGGGAATAGGCCTCGTATACCATATAGAAGAGGCCAAAATTTAAAATCTTTACTTGAGAGAAAAACTAAGCATAACAAAAATTGTGGAATGTCTAAATGTGGATCATGCCAACAATGCAAACATGTAAAAATTGGGAACAAAGTGACCATAAGAGAGACAACTTATTATGTAAATGGTAAGTACAATTGTGAATCAAAAGGCGTGATATACGCAGCATGTTGTGAGTTTTGCCCTGTATATTATGTAGGCAAAACGGAAAGAAAAATAAAACAAAGAATATATGAGCACTTATATTGTATCAATAGGAAAGATACAACAAATGCTCTAGCTAAGCATATTTTGGAGCATCCAAACCACAAATTTCAATTTATAATACTTCAACAACAGAAAAGCGATTTAAGAGGTGGTCCATGGCAAATAAAGCTTGAAGTTAATGAGATTATGTGGCAGATTAGGACAATAGCCCATGTTCCACCAGGGTTGAACGAGTATGTGTCTATAAAAAGTATTCTTAAATTAATAGCATTACGCCGGTGAAATATGGTAGTTAAGCTAAGGTTATAGATTGGTATGAATATAGGTAAAAATACAGAGGGAACCATGATTTATACTAATACATTAATATATTATGCATAAATTAGAGTAGTGTATATGTATGGTTGTTTTAATATAGACAGTTTATGTAAAGTTTATTATAAATTCATTGCACAATGCTTAGGAAATATATGGGTGCAACGGAAATGTACTCCAAAGTAATATATATATTATGAAATGAGTTTGTTAAAGTAAAGTTATTTAATTATGGCAATATAAAGTCAAGTTGATATGTTTAAGAATGAATTTTTAACAGTAATGAATGTATATGAATTTACGGATTAGTGCATTTTTAGATTTGTGCATGTTAGTTGCAAAAGGTTTTTTAAGTGTAGAGTTTATTTAACAAAAGTAATTAATTACTTAATTGAATAATTAAATGTGGAGTTTAATATAAAGGCATTGTTATCTAAATGTTCTTTGTCTGAAGAAGGGGAGGCATTGACTTCTCCGAAAGCGCTAATTAAACCCGAATTTTAACTTATCCTGCTCGGATTTATTTCAGTTTATTTCTTGCTGGTTTTCATTTTAAACTGTTTGTGTTTCTTTGTGTCGAAGTACATTATATCAGTGTGATGGATTGGATAAACTTACTAAGCTGGGCATAAATCCCTATGTCACTCGATGGGTTGCCAACTGGCTTACTGACAGAACCCATACTGTAAAAGTAGCCGACTCCAAATCCAGCTCCAGACAAGTGACAAGTGGAGTACCTCAGGGTTCAGTCCTGGGATCGCTCTTGTTTGGCATCTACTTCTCTGAAGCACAGGCCAACACCAAGGGACTCTGGCTAACAAAGTTTGCAGATGACTGCAAACTGGGAGCCATTATTGAATCCCCAAATGATGTAGATAGGGGTCCAGGGAAGTAAATATTGTGGGAAGAAATATCCAGGGAATTGTTATGACTAGGCTTGTATAGGCTTGTTGGAGGCCGATAGCCTAGCACCAACCTATGAACCTATGAACCTATACAGTTTTTGGCATTATGACTGATATTAAGGCAGTGTGATGAATATTTATGGCACTATGATTGATATTATGGCAATATAATGGATATGATATATGATAAACTCACCTCATTTCTACATTATTGTATGCCTCTCCTTCCTTTATCAATATATCTAAAGCTAATCTTCAAAAACTAAATACCGCCTACCACAGTATAGCCAGATTTGCCACTGGCTCTCTATTCCAAACTCATCACTGTCTTAACTTAAAGAAACTAAACTGGCTTGAACTTCCAAACCTAATACTACTTCAGCAACTAATCATCACTTTTAAAATTCTACATTACCCCTCCAACACACCCACACTAAATAAACTCATCACTCCTTATAAAAATCTTACTACACTTAGATCAGCCAACAAGCTACTAGTTACTACTTTGAAATCTCATAATAAGTCAGGTGATTCCTTATTTGCAAACACTGTCGGTTCTTACTGGAATAAGCTCCCACAGAACTGACCTCCCTAGGCTCATGCCATCTTTTCAAAAACAGATGAAAACTCACCTAATAACTCACTGGCTATGCCCTGCTCTAATCCTGACTGACCTCAGCAAATTTATTACTCTCCCCAGTCTGCTCCTGTGTACTTTTGCTCCTCTGTTCTAACTTAAACTGACTTCCACAGTCCCTTTTTATACCTTCACTCTTCTGTTCTTAGTTCTGTATTGACTCCCCTCTGACCACTCTGTTTTTCTGTCTCTTGCGTTTTAGCTGACCTCCTATAATCCTGCTACCTTTTATATTTCTCACTATCTTTGTTTTCCCCTCTCCTTTACCTACTGCCTGTTCCTTAGCCTCACTAAGTCCAGAATTCCTATACCTAACAGTAACTGTACTTTATTATTTCCTTTCTCTTTACATCATTTCTGCCTTTTACCTATCTCTAACCTTTTAATATCTTTTACACTACTAACCTGCCTGTTTAACACTATATATTAACCTCTTTTATGCTTTCAGCCAAGACCTATTTGTTGTCATGACTAGCTACTATGGATATTGTTTTAACTTTAAATTGTTTTTGATACTGAAGCTTTTCTCCTCAGCCCCTGACTGAATTTTGATTGTCATCTAGTCAGATTTGTACATGAAAAATGTATTTGCATTTGTATTTTGCCGTATTATACTATATTAGTTTTTAGTTTTATTTGTATAGATAGTATTATTAATGACTTCATATATTATAGTGTATTAGTCTGATAGTGGAGCTTTTCTCCTCGGGCCTCTGCTGAAAATGGACATGTATCCAGCCAGACTAGCCCGGTTAACAAATGTAAAATAAATAAATAAATAAATATAAATATGGCAGTACAATGGATTCTATGACAGTGTGATGAATATTACGGTAGTGTTGTGGATATTTATGGTACTAAGATGGATATTATGGAATATGATGGATATGGTATATGATGGCTACAATGGCAGTACGATGGACATTATGTCAGTGTGATGGACATTATGGCAGTGCCATGGAATTTATGCCAGTATGATTGATATTATGGTAGTGTGATTGAATATGTATGTCACTAAGATTGATATTATGGCAGTACAATGGATTCTATGTCAGTGTGATGAGTATTATGGAAATATGATTGATATCATGCACAATGATTGATACTATGGCGGTGTGAAGAATATTATGGTATATGATGGATATTATGGCAGTACAATGGATTCTATGACTGTATGATGGATATTATGTCAGTGTGATTGATATTATGGCAGTGTGATGGATGTTACAGCAGTGTGATGGATATTATGGCATATGATGAATATTAGGGCAGTGTGATGGATATTATGGCATATAATTGATACTATTATGCTATGATGGATACTGTTACAGTAAGATGGATATTCTATCAGTGTGATGGACACTATGTCAGTGTCATAGAATGTATGATAGAGTCATGGATGTTATGTCACTATGATTGATATTATAGCAGTGTGAGTGATATTATGGTATAAGATGGATATCATCATATAAGATGGATATTATGGCAGTGTGACAGATATTATGACAATATGATAGATATGGCAGTGAGATGGATATTATGTCATATGATTTGTTTTATTTTTTATTTATCCTTTGTTGACCAGGTTAGTCCAGTTAGGCTAATAGACTCTTTTCAGGGGAGACCCAAGCTGGTATTTGTGCTACTAGGGGAAATTTGGCCAGGGCATCTGGAACTTACCCTACTCTTAGTAGTTGGAGGTAGGGTTTTTGTGTTACACATCCTGACTTTCTGTTTCTTGTCCGGGTGCAGAGGCAGCCAGGAGGAACAGGGAGAAAACATGGCTGATTCAGCTTTTGCTGAAACTGGAGTGAAAGTTGTTGAAAATGTAGTTGAAATAGTAGAATTGCTACCACAAGCTTTTTTCTTATGATGTGGGTGCAGAAAAAAACAGTGATATTGGAGGAAAAGCAAATTGTAACTGAAACGGAGATGGATTCAGACTAAAACATTCACAGGAGATTGTTTGAAGGAGAGACAATTACCTCTGAAAAATCCATAATTGCAACCCTCCAAATGGGGGTAGGGTTTGCAGGATGATTATTTGGAAGAAATGGTAACCCAGAGTGAGCCAGAAAATGGAGCAGCAATTTCATGGAGTGACATCATGGAAAAAATAGAAGAGACTGTGCCAGAAAAAGTTCCAGAGACAAAAAACTATGCACAAAATGTTTGAGAAGGAACAAAGAAGAAAGCAGAAATAAAACAAACAAAACAGAAGTAAGCACATTTATTTTACTTAATAAACTTTTTGTGACTTGATATTTGAGACTGGGCAGGCCGTGGAAATTGTTTTGTGTGCATATGAACAAAAGAAAAATATTTATCCATGGTCAAAATATGTGGTGCAAGCTTTTTACAGATAAACAAAAAAAAATAATAATCTACTTTAGAACAGAAGTTGAAGCAAAAGAACTGAAAGAACATTTGTTAACTATATGTAAAGAAGAAAAAATATATGATGAAAGAGGACTGTAGGCTGGGGATGGGAATGTGGAGTAATACTGAAAATGGAAAACGATAATGTTATGCACGTACCTAGTATTATTAATATTCATTGTACTAGGGATTTTGTGAAATGCAGGGGTCAACCAAAGACTTGTTATTTTTGTGGAAAAAAATGATCATTTAATCAATGAATGCGAGAAAATATGTTATGTATGTGGTAAAACAGGGCGTAATACAAAAAATGTGAGTTAAAGCACACAAAATGTGGCAATACTTGTCATTCATGGCTAGAATGTGAAATGAATGTGCAAGAAAATTAAAATGAAGTTATAGAAGAGAAAGAGGCAGAAGCATATATTTTACAAGAAAATATATAAAAAGACTTGACTGATAAAGTGGTTGTACATGAAGTTAAAAAGAAAGTAACAAGGAAAAAGAAACTGGAGACAAGTGAGGAAAAAACTGACGTACAGTAAAAAATAAAAATAATTCAATAAGGAAAAGAGTTAAAGAACGGAAAAGAAAATTCAAAAATATAATCCTTAGAGAAAATAAGAAATGAAAGTGATAAACATTTTAATATACTAACTGTTCTTAAAAGCTGAAAATATTAGCTTTACATGTGAACAGTATGAAAAATCTTAAAGGGAGAATATGTATATTACAATGGTGTGCTGCAGTAGATGCACATATTATTGTTTTAGAAGATCTCAGATTAATAACATAGGAAGAAAGAATACAAACTGAAAAAGTTTGGAATGGTGCAGTAGTTTGGAACATGGGGAAAGAAATGTGCTTGGGCATAAGTATATTATGCCAAGAAAGCATTAAAATATTAGATGTAACCATAGTGGAACTACGATGAATTATGGTAATAGACCTGAGATGGAAAAAGTATGTGTAGAGAATTATAGCTTTATATGCATATGCAACAAAAAAAAGAGAGAAATGATGTTTAAAAATATTCTTGAATATGTTTGTGTAAATATGGATATTATAGTGGTGGGTGGTTTTAATTGTAATTTAAGAAAAAATAAGATCAATTGTGATATTAAAATGGTTAATGAAATTATGAGAAGTGGAACGTTAAGTATATGAGAGAATAACTACTGGACCTACAAAAAGAATGAAATTAGGACAAAATTGATTATTTTTTATTAGGTGATAGTTTAAAAGTTAAAAACAAAGGAATTAAATATGCTGGATTTTCAGATCATGTGGCTATATGGGTTAAAGTACAGGAAAATGAAGAATATATAAAAATAGGAAAAGGAAAAAAGAGAATTAATGAAAAGGAGTTCAATTTAGAAGAGAAAAAAGAACTTGTGGAATTATGGAAAAATCATATTGAATATGAGAGAGTTTTATGAAAATTGGACTGTTTAGGGACTTAATTTTAAAGAGAAATATAAAAAAGTGTTTTTAGAATGTATGAGGAAGAAAAGAAGAAAAGGAAAAGAGATAAGATATTAAGTCAAGAAACTTTCAAAAACTTATTACAGAAGAAAAATTCATTTTATGAAAAAGAAAGAGAAATCTAAAAAAATGGATCAAATTAAAATTAACAACTTGTTATATAAACAAAAAATATTGTCTACAAGGAAAGAAAGAAGAGGTAGCACCATATTTGAGTAACATAATGAAAGAAGGAAAAATAATAAGAGCACTAAAAAATAAAGAATGTAAGCAAATAAAACAGCAAGAAGGAATATACGAAATAATTAAACAATATGTATTGGAATTATTTGTTACAAGAGAAGAAAACATAGAGCAAATGTATAGGGGTAAACAATTAAATAATGAATATAATGAGTATTTAGAACAAAAAATAGCTATGAAAGAGTTGATTGAAATTCTAAAAGATATTAACATGGATTCTGCAACAGGACTGGACAGATTTGAATATGGTACGTATAAAGAAATGAAGGAGTGGCAAAAAAAAATTTTTATAGACGTTATGAATGAATGGTTAGAAACTCAAATTAAAGAGAAAGAGATGTGTACAGGAGTTATAAAATTTATATTTAAAACCTAAAATCAGTCTCCAGAGCCGTGGACAAGGGTGAGGCTGTCCACACAACCTATCTGGACCTTGCCAAGGCCTTTGACACCATCCCCCACTCTGGAATCATAGACAGACTTACTAAGCTGGGCATTAATCCCTACATCACTCAATGGATTGCCAACTGGCTTACTGACAGAACCCACACTGTGCACTCCGCATCCAGATCCAGACAAGTGACAAGTGGAGTACCTCAGGGTTCAGTCCTGAGACCACTATTGTTTGGCATTTACTTCTCTGAAGTATAGGCCAACACTAAGGGACTCTGGCTAACAAAGTTCACAAATGACTGCAAACTGGGGGCCATTATTGAATCCCCAAATGATGTGGATACTCTACAAAAGGGCCTTACAGAAACAGATGCTTGGTGCCAGAGCCATGGGCTCAAGCTCAGTGCCAAGAAATGTATAGTTATCCCCTTTGGGAAAAAACATGTACCCATGAATTACCACATAGGTGGCAGTAAACTAAACACTGAAAGTGTGATAAGAGACTTAGGGACACAGGCGGACAGTGGTTTCACCTTTGATAACCACATCACCACAACAGTCAGGAAATCCTTCTATGTGACACACCTCATCACTAAAGGCTTTTCATCCAGGAAAAAGGAGGTCATTGTCCCACTGCACTCATCCCTCATTAGACCCATTATAGAATACAATGTCCCATTTGGTATGTACCTCTCAAGACATCTGCAACAACTGGAAAGGCCACAGAAATACCTCAATAAAAGGATCAGAGGCCTAAAGCAGATGCCCTATGCTGACCACCTTACAAAAACTCCAGCTATACTCTGTCACATATCGTCTGCTCAGAAGCGATCTCTGCTTAACATACAAGACCATGTCAAACCCAGAGCTGTTGGACATGCTACACTTAAAGAAATCCCAATCCCTCAGAGCAACATGCTCCAGGGAGCTAAACCTTGTCATCACAATAAACAAAACATGCTGGAGGGATAGGTTCCTGACCCACAGACTCCCCAGACTCTGGAATAGACTGCCCATACATGTCAAGCAGAGTGCCTCTTTGGCCCTCTTCAAAAGGAACCTTCACAATTGGATGGGAGAAAGGAAATTCACCCCGGGGATCATGTCAGTCACCCTGCTAGACGGGGGTCCAGGGAAGTAAATAGTGTGGGAAGAAATATCCAGGGAATTGTTATGGCTAAGCTTGTATAGGCCCTAGGGCTGATAGCCTAGTACCAACCTATGAATCTATGAACCTATGAAATAAAGAGGAAATAAAAACTTGGAGACCTATAACACTGAATAATATGGATTATAATTTTTTATGAGAATAATAGCAAAAAGGTTACAAAAAATGGATAGAATATATGACCCAAATGTATTCAGAAGAAAAGGAAGTTAATAGTTATTATGGATAATAAGGGAAATAATTGATTATATCATATATAAAAATGTAGAAGAGAAGGTTATGCTAGGGGATATAAGTAAAACCTATGATAATATTCAATATAAATCACTATGGGGAATGTTGCAGGCATATAATGTAAGAAAAAATATTGCAAGTAATCAAATCTGTTTATGAAAAGAACTATGTGGAACTAAATGTAAATGCCTGGATTGGGGAAGAAATAAAAATAGAATGTGGAATAAGGCAGGGATGCCCAGCTAGTAGTGCAATTTTCTCATTAGTTATGAATGTAATAGTGAAGGAAATTAATAAAATGTCAAGTAGCGGTGGATACAAAATGATGAAGGAAGTACAATTGCCAATAATGTATAATTATGTAGATGATGTATTAATTGTTAAAAATAAAGTATGGCTGGAAGAAGTAAATGAAAAATTAAGTATACATTAAAAAAATGGTTTAAGTATAAATAAAGCGAAAAGTAAAGGATTTTGTTTTGAATTTATGATAGGAGGTATTGAGTTCAATGAAAAATATATAGTTATATTAAGAATAATATTTGGAAAGAATGAATACAGACAACAACAATGGGATAATGTTTTCAAAGAAGTAAAGGGTATGACTATTTTTTTGGAAATCATATTGATTTTCATATAGAAAAAAGCACATTTGTTGAACACCATGGTAATTGTAAAAAATGCTTATGTTGCTAACATCTATATGATTCCTAGTAAGTACAAAGAGGAGCTAATGATGATTATATTTTCCTTTATATGGGGATCTAGACTGAATCCAGTCAAGAGAGGGATTCTGTATATGAAAGAAGAGTAAGGAGGTTTAGGTTTAATAAACCCAATAATACACGCATCATCTTTAATTTTATATACGGTATTAAAATTAATTATAAAGGAAAATAAATAAATAAAATAACTTTATTGAAATGATACTATGTTATAAATACAAATAATTGTGTGAAGGAATGGAAGTTAAAAAAAGAAGTAAAAACATTGTGAATGGAGAAATGAAAGAGCACAAAACAAAATTGTGTTATGGAAAATAAAAAAGAATATATGTGAGAAAAATAGAAAGGAATGGTACTTAAATATTATGAAAGCATTTTATTGCATTGATCCATGGAAAGATTTAGAAATAGGTAAGAAAAAAGCCATAATGATGAAATATAATAACTATAAAAAGATTAAAGAATGCATTTTTTATGGAGATTGTCTATTAGAAAATTACCATTTAAGGCAAATATGCCATACAAAAAAAAAGCAATACAGAATATATAATAAATGTGGAGAGTTTGAGACTACTGAGCATGTGTTTTTGAAATGTGAAAGAGTTAATAATTTATGGAAAGAAATATGTAAACATAATAGGGTGAAAAGTTTGTTAAAAATCTGAGGAAATAAATATGCACATAATAGAATTTCGTTATTATAGTGTACAAAAACAGGAAGAAGTCAAGAAAATGGACAGAGTAATATTTTATGTTTTATGACTATATGGAACGAGAGGGTCTATATTATATGTTCGAAGTTTGAAAACTTTGAACATTAAATAATCAAATTTAAATGGTCGAAGTTTCAAACATCAAACATAATAAAAAAAAGCAAAACAAACGGAACTTACCTGACTAGTGTAGGCAGGGGGGCAAGCCCCCCCAACACCCTCCACATCCCCCGCTCTTTAAATATACCAACTCTGAGACCGTACTATAGTGCAGTAAAGGGAAAGCTGTTAGCTTTGGGTTTTTTTTTTTTACATATGTTTGAAGTTTTATAACTTCGAAAATTTAAATTCGATATTTTAACATTCAAAGTTATAAAACTTCGAACATATGATATAGACCTGGAACAAGAGACTAAATGAAATTAAATACAATGGAAAATGGACTTTGACAGAGATTCTGGAGAAAATAATGTTTTGGTTGGGGATAAAAGAGTGGGGGAATGTTTAAATTTAAGTTTATAATGTATGGAGATTTGTTAATAGATTTAAATAATGTAAATAATGAAATATGAAAATATGTAAATAATATGTAATGTGTATATATATATATATATATATATATATATATATATATATATATATATATATAAATAAAAAGCCCTACTCTTCTCAATATGTGGTATGGAATCTTTTACATTCACTTGAGCTATCACTGACCCAGGCAAATGGGGCTTTGGTTTATATGGCAGTGTGATGGATATTATGGCATATGATAGATGTGGCAGTGAGGTGGACATTACAGCATATGATAGATATGGAAGTGTGACTGATATTATGGCATATAACAGCTATAGCAGAGAGGTGGATATTATGGCATATGATAGATATGGCAGTGTGATTGATATTATGGCATATAATAGCTATGGTGGTGAGGTGGATATTATGGCATATGATAGATATGGCAGTGTGATTGATATTATGGCATATGATAGATGTGGCAGTGAGGTGGACATTATGGCATATGATAGATATGGCAGTGTGATTGATATTATGGCATATAACAGCTATAGCGGAGAGCTGGATATTATGGCATATGATAGATATGGCAGTGTGATTGATATTATGGCATATAATAGCTATGGTGGTGAGGTGGATATTATGGCATATGATAGATATGGCAGTGTGATTGATATTATGGCATATAATAGCTATGGTGGTGAGGTGGATATTATGGCATATGATAGAAATGGCGGTGTGATGAATATTATGTTAGTGTGATGGATTTTATGACACTATAATGGATACTATGATAGTATGGTGGATATTATAGCACAATGATTGATATGATGGCAATGTGATAGGTAATATGGCACTATGATTGATAATAACATCAGCGTCATGGATATTATGGTACTATGACCGATGTGCTGACAGGGTGGTGGATAGCATGGCACTATGATGGATATTATGGGAGCGTGTTAGGTATTACGGCTTGTAATGGACATGACAGCAGAGCATCATGGGTATTATTTGTGACAGTGTGATTTGGTTACATCTGCCTAGTTATACTTGATGTTTTCACTTGCCACTCTGGCTGGTTATTATATTTCCAAATGTTATAATATAACTTATGTTATTGTTTAATGCTCATATTATATTTATATAAATATAGATCACTAGTTGCAACCGTGAAAGTATAATGTGTAAAATTACTTGTTAACAGTGTAAACTTACTAAGTACTAGCCCCTGTGTTTGAAGGTGATCTGAGAAAACTGATAAATGACTTGTTCACTCATGTAGCTTGCAAGAGGAAACGACAGGAATCAAGCCTAGGACAACGTTCATTAGCATGTCATAGTTGTAGCCCCCTTATCCGACATGGAAAACAGCATCTTCTGTAGCAGTTATGATATCTTCATTTTACCTGCAGCTACATTATATATTTCACAATGCTCATGTTTCCACGGGCTTGGAAGGTGACTGAAATGAATCCAAAATAATCAGCTGACTGGCCAAGTTAATGACATTTAAATAGATAATTGTTCATAGGAACGCAGGAATAATGATAGACAAGTCATAAGAGGAACCTTTAGATGTCTAGTCATATACATCTTTAAGTAGGCACGCGTAAATTTCTTGTCACTCTTTTTTAGAACATGTTCAACTCTCAAATGGAGAAGGGGCATGCATGATAACCCTGATGTAAATCTGTGTCTACTCATCCAATCATCAAGACAAGCCTTAAAGATAGTAAAGAATAGTAGTTTGCTTGATCTATACGAGTACCTTATTCTACAGGCTGGGAAGACATTGAGTTAAAAGCCTGTCCCATCCATGCGTCTTGTTTATTTGTTACTGTAGCTTTAGCTCCCTTCTGTGGGTGTTTGTAGAGCCACTGGTTTTGTGAAGAAATAGGTCAAATAGGGCTGGGCCTTTCATGGTTCAAAAAATGAGACACTGGTCATATCAGAGAACCAAGCAGGCTATGGACACTGGTCATATCAGAGCACCAAGCAAGCTATGGACACTGGTCATATCAGAGCACCAAGAAAGCTATGGAGTATAAGACAAATCATGCTAATCTATTAGGATAGCTGATGGATTTAAGGTCTTTCATTTTCTTACTTACAAATCTTTGGGGCCTTTCCATTTGAGTGAAGTGCTTGGATTTGTACATACCAAAGGGTAGTCTGTATTCATTGATGGGCCTGATAAGGGAGGAGTACATGGGTAAATGAGTTCTTTGAATCTTGAGAATATTCCCTAAGAAATTAACTGGGCCAGACAGAAGGATTTCCAGACATGGGGGAAATATGACAATTGAATGAGAGAGTGTTGTCCACGTACGTACCCCCTGGTCTATTACAGCCCTGTCTAAGTGAAGAGAAAAAGCATACGAAGCGGGAGTAGCTTTTTGGTAAATGTACTAAGCTGCCCCTTCTTTGCATTTAAGTTGAGACCACCTTTTGGTATGCCAGATATGTGCATTTTCCAGCCCTTGCTGGAGCTATTAAGTGTCAATAGATCAGCAGATAACAGCTGCCAACTTTGCAATCAGCAGTAAACTTGCTCAATCAGACTTCTGGGCCAAACAGGAGCAGCTCAGCACTGATAGTTCCGTGGTACCCCACTCATTATAACGTTACGTTCAGATGGTGGACCAGCAACATTTACACCTTGAGATGTGTTGGATAGCCAACCTGCAATTCAATAGACAGTGTAGCATGTCTAATTTTTCAGTAATACCATGGAGGGAGAAAGTGTCAAAAGCCTTTGCCAGGTCAAGATAAGCATTGTGTAGTGAGTGACCAATGTCCACAGCCTCTGTGACCTTTTCAAGTACATTTACTGGGTTCAGGAGACATGTCTTCCCATTGAGCAAACATAATTGATCGGGATCTGTTTCAGTTAAATTGCCCATGTCTGCGTAAATGAGTTCTGCTCTGGTATAGTCCATGACTTTGATATAAGGGTGGTGAGGTTTGTGAGGCTGATGGACCAATAGTTACTGATCAGAGAGGTAAAATGAATAAACAAATGCACATTAACTTTGTAGGAATACATGATTTTTTAACAAAATATGTTCAGTATTCTCCATGAATTTAGTTTGGTAAGAACATTTTATGATTAACTTTTTTATTTTGTATTTGTTTACTAAGCAATTCTTGAAACCTTCAAGCTGCATTGTTTTATTTAATAAAGATGTGGACAGTGTATATGTACTACTGACATTGTTAATGGTCTGATTTTAAACTTTTTCTTCTTAAGATCAAAATGGTTGCCCATCATATGTGCACCCATGTGCACGTCTGTGGGTGTTATGCGGCAAACCACGTACCCACAATAGCAGTCCTTTTCCCATTTCCTTCTCTAACAGGATCTATACCCTCAGAAGGCCCTAGTGTGAGAGAAGTCTTACATTAAGGCTATCTGTGTGGGTTGAGTTTTTCCAAAAGTTCAGCTGGTAAACAATAAAAGCTGATTAAACAGAACAAGATAAAATTAGCTATTTGATAATTAGCAATGGCAGTCAGCTCAGCTTTATGAGAAAAGGAATCGGATAAACTAGCATAGGCTTCAGTGATTTTTTGAAACAGCAGATATAATAGGGGTGTTTAAACAACGTAATGTACAAAAGAGTTGTCTTATTAAAGAAGCACAGAAAACTTCTTTTAAGTTATACTGAAAAGGCAGTAAGTAACACAGAGTCTTTCCTACCTAGAACTAAAAATCCAATCATTCATAGTGGGGGTACAACCATCATGATGGGGGAGGGTATATGGTCCATTTGTCCTGTTTTACATCATGGATCCTGCATTACAGGCTGAGCATCACAGCCTTTACTGCACCTGAAACCTGCACAAGTTTTTGTACTTAATCCTTCTGCCAGCAGCTAACCTGTATTCTCTTATCATACCGCTTTGTGGCAAAAGCACAAATAAATGTTGAGTCACTAGCAAGCAGAGCAGTTAGTTAACAAACTAATGATCTGTCGGGCACAGCCTCAGCACAAGGGCTCCAGCTGCTTCTCTGTTTCCCAGAAGAATATTCCGGTTTCACTGCTAGAGGGAGATCACATGTGTTCAACTGCCAGGCAGTAACCCAGGTCGACCTGCTGTAATCACCATGATACAAAATCAAAAATATCAGTCTCTGCAGGGAAGACAAAAATGGTCTTTCAGTCTCCTATCCTTCTAACACTGATGCTGGGCTGTCTGGAGGAGGGGAGCTCTGATCTGGACTATTTAACCTAAAGTTTTTTACTTGCCTGTACATCACAGTGAACAAGCTGAATTATTGCTTCTACTTGCCAGTTACTCTTTCCTCAGGAGATACTACCTGCCTTCATCTTTAGGGCCAGGGAAACTTCCACACTTTTAATAAGGTCGATACTGTGGTAACTGGAAAAAAATAACGATAGACTCAGAAATAAATCGCTCTAGCATCAAGCAAAAACTTTATTAAAGCAAAGCTTTCGGGTAACAACCCTTTCTCAATGCTAATACCATTACACTCAATAATCACGATTTAAATAAGAGCAAACAAATATCACATGACCACAGCCAGCATATCACATGACACTGCATACATTTTTTCTTTAAAAATACATTAAATATTTTGTTGTTGTAGTCTTACTAAAACAGGTTTAATCCGAAAAAACACAAAATAAACTACTAAAATAGAAAAAAATGGCTTCAGAAAGCAACCTTTAGTTTTAAAGTGCATAAAGCTCTTTTTGTTTAATAAAATCAAACTTCTTCAACTGCAAACATTCAAGGTACAAATTTCCTGTAAATATATAGATGTGACTACGTCCTTCAACATCAATAATATGGTTTATAAAATAAAGAACAAATTTGCTTGTAATTCTAAATTTGTCATTTATCTTGTTAAATGCTAACAATGCCCAGCCTTTTATATAGGCAAAACGGAATGAAGGTTCTGTGAGCGTATTTATGAACATCAGTATGCCGTCAGTAAAGGGAAGTTGGAAAACGCATTAGCAAAACATATATCGACAGAAACAAACCATATATTTAAATACTTAGTGATAGATCAAGTAGTACATGATGTTAGAGGGGGACCTGAAGGGTTGAGACTGGAAGAACTGGAATTGCTGTGGCAGATTAAATGCATATAAGTATCCTGGCCTGAACGAATCCTGTTCTATTAAATGTATCTTAAAGTTAAAAAATCTGGCTAGGTAAAATTGAAAAGGCCAGTATAAATTTATTTTTATGCATAGGTCAGAGATGTAATATGTTTGGAGGTAAAAAAATATATAATTTACATCAAAAGAACACTAAATGTAGCCCCCAAGAGGCTGTAACTAGTAATACTGTGGGAGTTACACTTGTAGAGCGCCAGTGAATGACAATGTAGCAGTGTAATTTTTAGTGTATTTAGTTATAATAGTATAGATCCAAGACAGTTTGGATTTTTTAGATAGAAGCCCAGTGTTGGCTATTATTTTTTTTTCTCTGACCATTTAGGGTCATTTAATATATTAAATATAGACATTCAATGTTGGAGTAGTTTTATGCTTAAATTCAGAGCCTATTATGAGCCCCAAGAATATGTTTGTATGGTAGGCTATCTTTCTAAGAGGCTTGAATGAGCTAGGCAGTATAGGAAAGAACTGAGGTTTTTTTTTATGCAAGGAGACAAGTTTTCACTATGGGCTTGTATAATTTATGTTTATTCTGTATTTTATATAAGAAGATGCCTTATTAGGGTATTTGGATTTGTTAGTATATCATATTTTCAGTGCATTAGGGTGTTTGATAAACGTCTGTTTAGTTTTTATGAATGAGGCTCGTTGGGCAGGGATAAATGTTGGATTCAATTATTTATTCATCATCTTCCCTTGTATGGTGTATGGAATATCATGTGATCAGTACTTTAGAGTTCAAATGTTATGTTTTTAATGAATTTAGTGTCTGAAGAAGTTTGTATTTTGTTTGAACGAAAAGCGTGGATTAAAATATCAGCACCTTAGCAGTATTTGCTTGCAGCTTCTTCTCTTTTTCACCTTGGATGTGTTGACTAGTGTTAACAACAAACGTCTTTCTCTTTGATAATGAACCTTATTTGCAACAGGCAGGAGTGGCCATAGGGACATCAGTGACCAACACATATGCAAATATTGTATTTTATCAGTGGGAAAAAAAGTTTATATATAGTGACAGGCATGTTTTGAATAGTAAGCTTGAATGTTATCAAAGATTTGTGGATGATTTTTTTTTGTATGGAAAGGGAGTTTTGTTGAGCTGCATGAATATATTTCTTATTTAAATGGCACAACGATTTTTTTTTAAATTTAAAATGGAACATTCTGACAAAGAAATAGTGTTTTTGGATATATGTCTGGAGAAAAAATTAGAAAGAATAGAAACCATCATTCATAAAAAAGAAGTCCATGCTTGCCGCTATGTGCATATGCAATGTATGTATGCACCTCGTGTGTTTTCAGGAATAATGGAGGCTCAGTTAGGGTGGGTCAGTAAGTTAAACACTGATGGCCAGAAATTTAATCAGCGGCTAGAAGACATGGTTGATGAATTTATAAATAGTGGTTATAATCAAACAGAACTTCTCAGAATTTGTGATGGGGTAAAAAAGGACAGAGAAACTTCTGTGAAACCCATATTTTGTATGAGGGCAGAAGAAGTGGTACACAAGGGAGTTCAGTGTAGTAAAATTAGGTGTAACTCCTTTTAATGTAAGGACAGTGTAGTAAAATTAGGTATGTAACTCCTTTTAATGTAAGGACAGTGTAGTAAAATTAGGTATGTAACTCCTTTTAATGTAAGGACAGTGTAGTAAAATTAGGTATGTAACTCCTTTTAATGTAAGGACAGTGTAGTAAAATTAGGTATGTAACTCCTTTTAATGTAAGGACAGTGTAGTAAAATTAGGTATGTAACTCCTTTTAATGTAAGGACAGTGTAGTAAAATTAGGTATGTAACTCCTTTTAATGTAAGGACAGTGTAGTAAAATTAGGTATGTAACTCCTTTTAATGTAAGGACAGTGTAGTAAAATTAGGTATGTAACTCCTTTTAATGTAAGGACAGTGTAGTAAAATTAGGTATGTAACTCCTTTTAATGTAAGGACAGTGTAGTAAAATTAGGTATGTAACTCCTTTTAATGTAAGGACAGTGTAGTAAAATTAGGTATGTAACTACTTTTAATGTAAGGACAGTGTAGTAAAATTAGGTATGTAACTACTTTTAATGTAAGGACAGTGTAGTAAAATTAGGTATGTAACTCCTTTTAATGTAAGGACAGTGTAGTAAAATTAGGTGTGTAACTACTTTTAATGTAAGGACAGTGTAGTAAAATTAGGTGTGTAACTCCTTTTAATGTAAGGACAGTGTAGTAAAATTAGGTATGTAACTACTTTTAATGTAAGGACAGTGTAGTAAAATTAGGTATGTAACTCCTTTTAATGTAAGGACAGTGTAGTAAAATTAGGTATGTAACTCCTTTTAATGTAAGGACAGTGTAGTAAAATTAGGTATGTAACTACTTTTAATGTAAGGACAGTGTAGTAAAATTAGGTATGTAACTACTTTTAATGTAAGGACAGTGTAGTAAAATTAGGTATGTAACTCCTTTTAATGTAAGGACAGTGTAGTAAAATTAGGTATGTAACTACTTTTAATGTAAGGACAGTGTAGTAAAATTAGGTATGTAACTCCTTTTAATGTAAGGACAGTGTAGTAAAATTAGGTGTGTAACTCCTTTTAATGTAAGGACAGTGTAATAAAATTAGGTATGTAACTCCTTTTAATGTAAGGACAGTGTAGTAAAATTAGGTGTGTAACTCCTTTTAATGTAAGGACAGTGTAGTAAAATTAGGTATGTAACTACTTTTAATGTAAGGACAGTGTAGTAAAATTAGGTGTGTAACTCCTTTTAATGTAAGGACAGTGTAGTAAAATTAGGTATGTAACTACTTTTAATGTAAGGACAGTGTAGTAAAATTAGGTATGTAACTACTTTTAATGTAAGGACAGTGTAGTAAAATTAGGTATGTAACTCCTTTTAATGTAAGGACAGTGTAGTAAAATTAGGTATGTAACTCCTTTTAATGTAAGGACAGTGTAGTAAAATTAGGTATGTAACTCCTTTTAATGTAAGGACAGTGCAGTAAAATTAGGTGTGTAACTCCTTTTAATGTAAGGACAGTGTAATAAAATTAGGTATGTAACTACTTTTAATGTAAGGACAGTGTAGTAAAATTAGGTGTGTAACTACTTTTAATGTAAGGACAGTGTAGTAAAATTAGGTATGTAACTACTTTTAATGTAAGGACAGTGTAGTAAAATTAGGTGTGTAACTACTTTTAATGTAAGGACAGTGTAGTAAAATTAGGTATGTAACTACTTTTAATGTAAGGACAGTGTAGTAAAATTAGGTATGTAACTACTTTTAATGTAAGGACAGTGTAGTAAAATTAGGTATGTAACTACTTTTAATGTAAGGACAGTGTAGTAAAATTAGGTGTGTAACTACTTTTAATGTAAGGACAGTGTAGTAAAATTAGGTATGTAACTACTTTTAATGTAAGGACAGTGTAGTAAAATTAGGTATGTAACTACTTTTAATGTAAGGACAGTGTAGTAAAATTAGGTATGTAACTACTTTTAATGTAAGGACAGTGTAGTAAAATTAGGTATGTAACTACTTTTAATGTAAGGACAGTGTAGTAAAATTAGGTATGTAACTCCTTTTAATGTAAGGACAGTGTAGTAAAATTAGGTATGTAACTACTTTTAATGTAAGGACAGTGTAGTAAAATTAGGTATGTAACTCCTTTTAATGTAAGGACAGTGTAGTAAAATTAGGTATGTAACTCCTTTTAATGTAAGGACAGTGTAGTAAAATTAGGTATGTAACTACTTTTAATGTAAGGACAGTGTAGTAAAATTAGGTATGTAACTCCTTTTAATGTAAGGACAGTGTAGTAAAATTAGGTGTGTAACTACTTTTAATGTAAGGACAGTGTAGTAAAATTAGGTATGTAACTCCTTTTAATGTAAGGACAGTGTAGTAAAATTAGGTATGTAACTCCTTTTAATGTAAGGACAGTGTAGTAAAATTAGGTATGTAACTCCTTTTAATGTAAGGACAGTGTAGTAAAATTAGGTATGTAACTCCTTTTAATGTAAGGACAGTGTAGTAAAATTAGGTATGTAACTACTTTTAATGTAAGGACAGTGTAGTAAAATTAGGTATGTAACTCCTTTTAATGTAAGGACAGTGTAGTAAAATTAGGTATGTAACTCCTTTTAATGTAAGGACAGTGTAGTAAAATTAGGTATGTAACTCCTTTTAATGTAAGGACAGTGTAGTAAAATTAGGTATGTAACTCCTTTTAATGTAAGGACAGTGTAGTAAAATTAGGTATGTAACTCCTTTTAATGTAAGGACAGTGTAGTAAAATTAGGTATGTAACTCCTTTTAATGTAAGGACAGTGTAGTAAAATTAGGTATGTAACTCCTTTTAATGTAAGGACAGTGTAGTAAAATTAGGTATGTAACTCCTTTTAATGTAAGGACAGTGTAGTAAAATTAGGTATGTAACTCCTTTTAATGTAAGGACAGTGTAGTAAAATTAGGTATGTAACTCCTTTTAATGTAAGGACAGTGTAGTAAAATTAGGTATGTAACTCCTTTTAATGTAAGGACAGTGTAGTAAAATTAGGTATGTAACTCCTTTTAATGTAAGGACAGTGTAGTAAAATTAGGTATGTAACTCCTTTTAATGTAAGGACAGTGTAGTAAAATTAGGTATGTAACTCCTTTTAATGTAAGGACAGTGTAGTAAAATTAGGTATGTAACTCCTTTTAATGTAAGGACAGTGTAGTAAAATTAGGTATGTAACTCCTTTTAATGTAAGGACAGTGTAGTAAAATTAGGTATGTAACTCCTTTTAATGTAAGGACAGTGTAGTAAAATTAGGTATGTAACTCCTAACTCCTTTTAATGTAAGGACAGTGTAGTAAAATTAGGTATGTAACTCCTTTTAATGTAAGGACAGTGTAGTAAAATTAGGTATGTAACTCCTTTTAATGTAAGGACAGTGTAGTAAAATTAGGTATGTAACTCCTTTTAATGTAAGGACAGTGTAGTAAAATTAGGTATGTAACTCCTTTTAATGTAAGGACAGTGTAGTAAAATTAGGTATGTAACTACTTTTAATGTAAGGACAGTGTAGTAAAATTAGGTATGTAACTACTTTTAATGTAAGGACAGTGTAGTAAAATTAGGTATGTAACTACTTTTAATGTAAGGACAGTGTAGTAAAATTAGGTATGTAACTACTTTTAATGTAAGGACAGTGTAGTAAAATTAGGTATGTAACTACTTTTAATGTAAGGACAGTGTAGTAAAATTAGGTATGTAACTACTTTTAATGTAAGGACAGTGTAGTAAAATTAGGTATGTAACTCCTTTTAATGTAAGGACAGTGTAGTAAAATTAGGTATGTAACTACTTTTAATGTAAGGACAGTGTAGTAAAATTAGGTATGTAACTCCTTTTAATGTAAGGACAGTGTAGTAAAATTAGGTATGTAACTACTTTTAATGTAAGGACAGTGTAGTAAAATTAGGTATGTAACTCCTTTTAATGTAAGTTCAGTGTAGTAAAATTAGGTATGTAACTCCTTTTAATGTAAGGACAGTGTAGTAAAATTAGGTATGTAACTCCTTTTAATGTAAGGACAGTGTAGTAAAATTAGGTATGTAACTCCTTTTAATGTAAGGACAGTGTAGTAAAATTAGGTATGTAACTCCTTTTAATGTAAGGACAGTGTAGTAAAATTAGGTATGTAACTACTTTTAATGTAAGGACAGTGTAGTAAAATTAGGTATGTAACTCCTTTTAATGTAAGGACAGTGTAGTAAAATTAGGTATGTAACTACTTTTAATGTAAGGACAGTGTAGTAAAATTAGGTATGTAACTCCTTTTAATGTAAGGACAGTGTAGTAAAATTAGGTATGTAACTACTTTTAATGTAAGGACAGTGTAGTAAAATTAGGTATGTAACTCCTTTTAATGTAAGGACAGTGTAGTAAAATTAGGTATGTAACTACTTTTAATGTAAGGACAGTGTAGTAAAATTAGGTATGTAACTACTTTTAATGTAAGGACAGTGTAGTAAAATTAGGTATGTAACTCCTTTTAATGTAAGGACAGTGTAGTAAAATTAGGTATGTAACTACTTTTAATGTAAGGACAGTGTAGTAAAATTAGGTATGTAACTCCTTTTAATGTAAGGACAGTGTAGTAAAATTAGGTATGTAACTACTTTTAATGTAAGGACAGTGTAGTAAAATTAGGTATGTAACTACTTTTAATGTAAGGACAGTGTAGTAAAATTAGGTGTGTAACTACTTTTAATGTAAGGACAGGTGCCCTTAAAAGAATTATACAAAAGAATTGCACTATTTTGTTGGCTCTACCTGAGCCGCCGACAATTCTGAATGAAAAGCCTTATTTTTCTTATAAGAACACTAGAAACTTAAAAAGGAGGCTATGTTATAAAGATTTTAAAGCATATGCCAAGCAACAAACAGTTATGAAGCAAGGCACTTTTAAGTGTATGAATTGTAGTTGTTGTAATGATATTTTAACAGGTAATAATAATGTGTTCATGCATCCTGTGACTAACAGGCAATATACTTTTTCCTTCACAGCCAGTTGTAATACCAGCTATGTGCTGTACCTCGCCACTTATGTAAAATGTTTTTCATTTTATGTGGGGAAAACCACTAGAAGGCTGAGAGAGCGAATTATTGAGCGTAAGTCAGATATAAGAGGGAGAAATTATAAGAATGCTCTAAGTAGACACATCATGAGCAAGGGCGAGGACCATTCTTTTAAATTTAGGGTAACAGACATAGTAGTGAAAGGAACCAGGGGGCTGATTTAAACACTTTTCTTGAAAATAAAGAGTATGAATGGATTATTGGATTATGTGCAGAGTTTGAACCTGGTCTTAACAATACTGTAAGTAGTAAATCTGTTTTAGTAAGAATACAACAAAATATTTAATGTATTTTTTAAAAAAAATTATGCAGTGTCATATGATATGCTGGTTGTGGTCATGTGATACTTGTTTGCTCTTATTTAACTGGTGATTACTCTGAGTAATGGTATTAGCATTGAGAAAGGGTTGTTACCCGAAAGCTTTGCTTTAATAAAGCTTTTGCTTGACGTTGGAGCGGTTTATTTCTGAAACTTCCTACTACCGATAGTTCAGGCAAGACAAAAGTCTTACTGATCTATGTTAATGATCTCCAATGGGAAGGAGAGAAAAAAAAAAAAAAACAGAAAATGAAACTATCTAATTAACAGGAAATGAATACATGCCTAAACAAATCAGTCAGTTTAACAAACAGATAAACTGATTAAATAACCAATAGCAAATCATAAAGACCTAAGACAGTTGAGTTATTAGGTCAATAAACTCTGAAGTGATATTGACAGAAAACAATTTATGTTTTACTTCTTTTCGTTGTCTGGTGCAATTGGCATGAACTAACAGTCAAGTGTCTTCACCAGAGCTAAACAGCGAGAAACAATGTTGTTTTCAGGCAGTGTCAGATAAACGCCATACTTCTGAAGGTAGTAGAATGAGTGCATAGATGTTGGCAGGTACACACAATGCTCTTTCAGATAGGGGCAGCTTCTTCTGCCCACAGGGTGGGGCCATACCAGGAGGATATTAAACAACTGGGCCAATGAAAATACAATGAATATAGATCTTAATGTAGCATTAGATTGTTTTGACTTATTTCTTTGTTTTACATGCATAATGAAGCAGAGGTGGTTATGAGACATAACACACTCATATCAAGAGACAACATTGGCTGTCAGATGGAAAAGAAGCCAGAGTTATGTCCCAAAAGCATGACGAATACAATGTTAAATGGTTTGGGGTGCTGGGCATGATGAATATAACATTCAATGGTTTGGGGTGCTGGGCATGATGAATATAATGTTCAATGGTTTGGGGTGCTGGGCATGATGAATATAACATTCAATAGTTTGGGGTGCTGGGCATGATGAATATAACATTCAATGGTGTGGGGTGCTGGGCATGATGAATATGTTTAATGGTTTGGGGTGCTGGGCATGATCAATATAATGTTAAATGGTTTGAGGTGCTGGGCATGATGAATATAATGTTAAATGGTTTGGGGTGCTGGGCATGTTGAATATAGCATTAAATGGTTTGGAGTGCTGGACATGATGAATATAACACTCAATGGTTTGGGGTGGTGCGCATGATGAATATAATGTTCAATGGTTCGGGGTGCTGGGCATGATGAATATAATGTTTAATGGTTTGGGGTGCTGGGCATGATGAATATAATGTCTAATGGTTTGGGGTGCTGGGCATGATGAATATAATGTTAAATGGTTTGGGGTGCTGGGCATGATGAATATAATGTTAAATGGTTTGGGGTGCTGGGCATGTTGAATATAGCATTAAATGGTTTGGAGTGCTGGACATGATGAATATAACACTCAATGGTTTGGGGTGGTGGGCATGATGAATATAATGTTCAATGGTTCCTGGTGCTGAGCATGATGAATATAATGTTTAATGGTTTGGGGTGCTGGGCATGATGAATATAATGTTCAATGGTTCGGGGTGCTGGGCATGATGAATATAATGTTAAATGGTTTGGGGTGCTGGGCATGATGAATATAACATTCAATGGTTTGGGGTGCTGAGCATGATGAATATAATGTTTAAAGGTTTGGGGTGCTGGGCATGATGAATATAACACTCAATGGTTTGGGGTGGTGGGCATGATGAATATAATGTTCAATGGCTCTGGGTGCTGGGCATGATGAATATAATGTCTAATGGTTTGGGGTGCTGGGCATGATGAATATAATGTCTAATGGTTTGGGGTGCTGGGCATGATGAATATAATGTTCAATGGTTCGAGGTGCTGGGCATGATAAATATAATGTTCAATGGTTTGGGGTGCTGGGCATGATGAATATAACATTCAATGGTTTGGGGTGCTGGGCATGATGAATATAACATTCAATGGTTTGGGGTGCTGGGCATGATGAATATGTTTAATGGTTTGGGGTGCTGGGCATGATGAATATAATGTTAAATGGCATGAGGTGCTGGGCATGATGAATATAATGTTAAATGGTTTGGGGTGCTGGGCATGATGAATATAACATTAAATGGTTTGGAGTGCTGGGCATGATGAATATAATGTTTAATGGTTTGGGGTGTTAGGCATGATGAATACAATGTTCAATGGTTCGGGGTGGTGGGCATGATAAATATAATGTTCAATGGTTCGGGGTGCTGGGCATGATGAATATAATGTTTAATGGTTTGGGGTGTTAGGCATGATGAATATAATGTTCAATGGTTCGGGGTGCTGGGCATGATAAATATAATGTTCAATGGTTTGGGGTGCTGGGCATGATGAATATAGCATTAAATGGTTTGGGGTGCTGGGCATGATGAATATAACATTCAATGGTTTGGGGTGCTGAGCATGATGAATATAATGTTTAAAGGTTTGGGGTGCTGGGCATGATGAATATAGCATTAAATGGTTTGGGGTGCTGGGCATGATGAATATAACATTCAATGGTTTGGGGTGCTGGGCATGATGAATATGTTTAACGGTTTGGGATGCTGGGCATGATGAATATAATGTTAAATGGTTTGGGGTGCTGGGCATGATGAATATAATGTTAAATGGTTTGGGGTGCTGGGCATGATGAATATAATGTTTAATGGTTTGGGGTGCTGGGCATAATGAATATGTTACATGGTTTGGGGTGCTGGGCATGATGAATATAACGTTAAATGGTTTGGGGTGCTGGGCATGATGAATATAACAGATAGATCACCTAAGTAACGGGGAAGGTATTAAGGTTAGCCATGAAGGCAAATGTTATTCTATGAAAACTTTCAATATTTACAACTACACAGAGTATGAGATTGATCCAACCTATTTTTCCATTTTAAGAAAGGGTTCAAATTTGTACCTACTTTTAGGTTGGACATCGTGAATGTTGTCACTGAACTGAAATTGTATACTAGAAAACTAAATTTCAAAATTTTGTTTAAGGGGCAGGAAGGTAATCCAGAAAATCACAAGTTAAAAAAGAAAGGTTGTTTTAACCCCCCACTACATCCAGTTGTGCAAGCTTTTGAAAAGGCAGCATGTGAGTGTGACATTTATAGTGAATTTAAAAACTTTGGACATAAAAAAGTTTCAACTTCACTATGGATGAACAAGTTTTGGTGAACCAACTCAGAGTTGACAATTCAGTTAGAATTATGAAGCCTGACAAGGGCGCGGGGGGGGGGGTAGTTTTTTTTTCAGTAGTATGGATTATGTTAACCAACTTACTATGGCATTTTCAGAAACTAATGGATACCAGGTCTCCTCAAATAATCAGTTTTTTTTAGCATACAGAAAGGAACAATTATTGCTGGACGATTCCCTTTTTCAGAATGTGATTTCAGAGGAATTATACAATTTTTTGAAAACAGAACACCCATTAATACCTACAGCCTTTGGTATTCCAAAAGTGCATAAATGTATTCAACAGCCCCCATTTAGGATTAAAATATCAGCTCGGAATAGTATGACTTATTCTCTATGCATTTTTGTGGACAGAATCTTGAAAGACTCAGTGGATTCTATTGACCACTTGTTAATGGATTCTTGGGGCTTTTTGTCTAAGATCAATGAAAGATGGTATACTGATAATTGTATTTTTTCCACCACTGACATAGTGGATCTTTTTACCTCTACTGCCCTCCCCCCACAGGGAAGGGTTAGATTTATTTTTTGATGCCATTAGGGAATTAACTAGATTAAGTGATTCCATGGTCAACTTTCTTATGGCAGTCATGGAGCACATTCTTACAAACAACCATTTCACATTTGAAGGAGAATATTATAGGCAGGTCCAAGGGGTGACAATGGGGGCAACATGTGCCTCCAGTTATGCCAACTTGGTCCTTTATTCCTGGGAAAAGAAATATGTGTTTACCAGTGTCTATAAACAACACTGGTTTACATATTGTCGTTTTTTGGACGACATTTTTATTCTTTGCAAAGATGATCAGGTGGGCCGTGAGGGCTTTTCAGAATTCATTAACCAACTTTGTACATATTCTAAATTCACATCACACCATTCAGGTGAATTTATTAATTATCTAGATGTGACCATTTCCAAGGATAGGAATAACAAAGCCTTCCTTTCAAAAATACATAGGAAGGAAACGTTCTCCATCAGTTACCTGGACTTCCAAAGTTGTCATCCCGCACACATTAAGAGAAACATTTTCAAAGGACAGCTCATGAGAGCTGCAAGAATGTGCTCAAACCGAGAGGCATTCTTGAGTGAAGTTGAATGTATCATTGGCATGCTTAAAGTTAGGGGATACCCCAACAACATTTTGGATAGTATAATTAAAGAAATGGTTGATGGGTGGAGGACTAAATACAAACCACTTCTGTATAGTGGTGAGACAATTTCCAACAACAAACAAACAGGAAGGGAAGGATACAAAACCAGTATGGTTATTCCATTTGGAGAAGGGGAAAGAACCCTTAAGGATATTATTAGGAAAAATTGGAATATTTTCAGGGTAATTTGTATGTATTTAATGTTATAGGGCAAGTACCAAGTTTTGTGTACAAAACAGGGAGGAACATTAAGTATCTCATGGAACACGCCATTACACCAAGGTTAATGGTAACTAAGGGTACAACCAAAGTGTGGTCATTGCAACCAATGCCCCTATATCCTTGACAGTGATGTGGTATATTTAAAAGGAAGGAGACAAGGGGTCAGCTTACAAAAGGGTTATTGTACTACAAAAGGTATCATTTATATTTCCATCTGTCAAACATGTAACAATTTTTATGTAGGTAAAACAGAGAGGAAATTTAGATCTAGAGTTTATGAACATCTTTATACTATAGCTAAAGGTAATACCAAGAATGCCCTATATAGACACACACCCACTTGTTAATGGGAAACAACATTTAAATTTGGAATACTGGAAGTAATTCCACACAGCATAAGGAGTGGTTGGTGGGAACTTAAAATTGATTTAAGAGAATTTTTATTGGATTACAAGACTTCATGCAGTTGGTGAACCAGGATTTAATGACTACGTGTCTTTGTTACCTGTGTTAGAAAGGAAAGCCCCAGACTTTAAGCAAACAATAAATAATATTTATTCATTGTTTTAAACACACAATTTACTAAGTTCTTCTAAAGTTTTAAGGTTTTGTATTTTGCATATTTTCTAAACAATCAAATGTAGGAATTTTAACAGTGGTAGTGTGGTTATTTATGTGTTTTGGGGGTTGTTAAAGGATTCTATGGAGTTTTTAGATGTCCCTTTAACATTTAAATATTTAATTGCTGATTAACATTCAATTGTTGATTGATTTTATGTATATAAAGGAGGTGACTTCATTGTATTATTTAGTTCTGAAGAAGTCCCAGAGTGTTATGCAAGGGTGAAAGAGCTAAACATTTTGAAGGAATAAATACTTTGTAACATGGAACTACTGTATGGAGCTTATGGTGTTTATGCCTATTGGGTATTACTTTCTTGGATGATGAATATAATGTTTGATGATTTGGGGTGCTGGGTATGATGAATATAATGTTAAATGGTTTGGGGTACTGGGCATGATGAATCTAACATTAAATGGTTTGGGGTGCTGGACATGAATAACATTAAATGGTTTGGGGTGCAGGGCATGATGAATTCAACATTGAATGGTTTGGGGTGCTGGGCATGATGAATATAATGTTTAATGTTTTGGGGTGTAGGGCATGATGAATATAACATTAAATGGATTGAGGTGCTGGGCATGATGAATCTAATGTTCAATGGTTTGGGGGTGCTGGGCATGATGAATATAATGCTAGATGATTTGGAGTGCTGGGTATGATGAATATAATGTTAAATGGTTTGGGGTTCTGGGCATGATGAATCTAACATTAAATGGTTTGAGGAGCTGGACATGATGAATAACATTCAATGATTTGGGGTGCTGGGCATGATGAATATAATGTTCAATGATTTGGGGTACTGGGCATGATGAATATAACATTCAATGGTTTGGGGTACTGGGCATGATGAATATAATGGTAAATGGTTTGGGGTGCTGGGCATGATGATTCTAACATTAAATGGTTTGAGGTGCTGGACATGATGAATATAACATTAAATAGTTTGGGGTGCTGGGCATGATGAATAACATTTAATGGTTTGGGGTGCTGGGCATGATGAATATAATGTTCAATGGTTTTAGGTGCTGGGCATGATGAATATAACATTAAACAGTTTGGGGTGCTGGGCATGAAGAATAACATTCAATGCTTTGGGGTGCTGGGCATGATGAATATAATGTTCAATGGTTTGGGGTACTCGGCATGATGAATATAACGGTAAATGGTTTGGGGTGCTGGGAATGATGAATATAATGTTAAATGGTTTGGGGTGCTGGGAATGATGAATAACATTCAATGATTTGGGGTGCTAGGCATGATGAATATAATGTTCAATGGTTTGGGGTGCTGGGCATGATGAAAATAACATTCAATGGTTTGGGGTGCTGGGCATGATGAATATAACAAATGGTTTGGGGTGCTGGGCATGATGAATATAATGTTCAATGGTTTGGGTGCTGGGCATGATGAATATAACGTTCAGTGGTTTGGGATGCTGCGCATGATGAATATAATGTTAAATGGTTTGGGGTGCTGGGCATGATGAATATAATGTTCAATGGTTTCAGGTGCTGGGCATGATGAATATAACGTTCAGTGGTTTGGGGTGCTGGGCATGATGAATATAATGTTCAATGGTTTGGGGTACTGGGCATGATGAATATAACGGTAAATGGTTTGGGGTGCTGGGAATGATGAATATAATGTTAAATGGTTTGGGGTGGTGGGCATGATGAATATAATGTTCAATGGTTTGGGGTGCTGGGCATGATGAAAATAATGTTCAATGGTTTGGGGTGCTGGGCATGATGAATATAACAAATGGTTTGGGGTGCTGGGCATGATGAATATAATGTTCAATGGTTTGGGGTGCTGGGCATGATGAATATAACGTTCAGTGGTTTGGGGTGCTGGGCATGATGAATATAATGTTAAATGGTTTGGGGCACTGGGCATGATGAATATAATGTTTAATACAACTGATAAAATTGTCATAAAATGATAACTACAGATGGCTGATACCAAGTGTTGTTACGAGTATTTACAAGTGTAAAAACAGATAAGGGGATGCGTATAAGTGAAATAGTAGAATTCTATCTGCTTAGTTATACTACATAAAGTTGCATTTGAACTACTATTGCCTAACTGATTACCTGTGTGTAGCTTAAGTATTGCATTGAATCGAAAACAGGATATAGAATATTGTCATGCTAGACTGTTTAACTGCACCGCTAAAAAACTTGGTAGAAGATTCATGCGATTGTTTACATGGTTTATTGTGTGTCGCTAAAGAACTGCATTGAATCATGATATAGTATATTATTCCTAGACTTTTCGACTGTTTGTTAAAATAATCAGTGTTTTCAGAGACTGTATAGAGATTGTATTAAGCTACATATGTGTGATTACACCATGAACAAGCTTTTTCTCTGTCCCTTTGCCAGGTGTATCCCACCCCCACCCCCCATGGCTCGGCTCTGCAACACCACAGATCTCAACAACCCAGCGACTACATTGGAAGCTACTCCATCTATCCCCTAAACAACCAAGAAGGTTATTATTAAACTTAGTGTGCAATAGTGTAGCAGGCACTGTACTTTTTCTAGGTCCACAGCACCAGGAATCAGCCCCTTGCATTACCTGAACTCATTTTACTTAGTTTCTCAGCCTGGATTCAGCAGTCGCTAGCTGAAACTAAGAAAATCCCTTTCATCTGATTCCAAAAGTCGCTCATTTAATTGCTGCTTATGTTGGTATAGGCAACAGAAGCGACTACAGTTGAACTTAAAAATTATTTGCCAAATAAAAAGGATTCGGAAAAAGGAAAGCCTTTAATCCTTACCTTGCAGGCATATACATAACATACCTCGCGGTCTGGATTAGCATGATGCTAATATAATGTTTAATGGTTTGGGGTGCTGGGCAAGATGCTTATAACATTAAATTGTTCGGGGTGCTGGGCATGATGAATATAACGTTCAATGATATGGGGTACTGGACATGATGAATATAACGATAAATGGTTTGGGGTGCTGGGAATGATGAACATAACATTAAATGGTTTGGGGTGCTGGGCATGATGAATATAACATTCAATGGTTTGGGGTGCCAGGCAAGATGAATATAATGTTCAATGGTTTGGGGTGCTGGGCATGATGAATATAACATTCAATGGTTTGGGGTGCTGGGCATGATGACTATAGCATTCAATGGTTTGGGGGTGATGGGCATGATGAATATAACATTCAATGGTTTGGGGTGCTGGGCATGATGAATATAATGTTTAATGGTTTGGGGTGCTGGGCATGATGAATATAACATTAAATAGTTTGGGGTGCAGGGCATGATGAATAACATTCAATGGTTTGGGGTGATGGGCATGATGAATATAACATTCAGTGGTTTGGGTTGTTGGGCATAATGAATATAACATTCAATGGTTTGGGGTGCTGGGCATGATGAATATAACATTCAATGGTTTGGGGTGCTGGGCATGATGAATATAACTTTCAATGATTTGGGGTGCTGGGCATGATAAATATAACATTCAGTCGTTTGCGGTGCTGGGCATGATGAATGTAACATTCAATGGTTTGGGGTGCTGAGCATGATGAATATAATGTTTAAAGGTTTGGGGTGCTGGGCATGATGAATATAACATTCAATGGTTTGGGTGCTGGTCATGATGAATATAGCATTCAATGATTTGGGGTGCTGGGCATGATGAATATAACATTCAATGGTTTGGGGTGCTGGGCATGATGACTATAGCATTCAATGGTTTGGGGGTGATGGGCATGATGAATATAACATTCAATGGTTTGGGGTGCTGGGCATGATGAATATAATGTTCAATGGTCTGGGGTGCTGGGCAAGATGAATATAACGTTCAATGGTTTTGGGTGCTGGGCATGATGAATATAACATTCAATTGTTTGGGGTGGTGGACATAATGAATATAACATTCAATGGTTTGAGGTGCTGGGCATGATGAATATAACATTCAATGATTTGGGGTGCTGGGCATGATGAATATAACATTCAGTGGTTTGGGGTGCTGGGCATGATGACTATAGCATTCAATGGTTTGGGGGTGATGGGCATGATGAATATAACATTCAATGGTTTGGGTGCTGGGCATGATGAATATAATGTTTAATGGTTTGGGGTGCTGGGCATGATGAATATAACATTAAATAGTTTGGGGTGCTGGGCATGATGAATAACATTCAATGATTTGGGGTGCTAGGCATGATGAATATAACATTCAATGGTTTGGGTTGCTGGGCATAATGAATATAACATTCAATGGTTTTGGGTGCTGGGCATGACGAATATATCATTCAATGGTTTGGGGTGCTGGGCATGATGAATATAACTTTCAGTGATTTGGGGTGCTGGGCATGATGAATATAACATTCAATGGTTTGGGGTGCTGGGCATGATGAATATAACATTCAATGGTTTGGGGTGCTGGGCATGATGAATATAATATTCAATGGTTTGGGGTGCTGAGCATGATGAATAACATTAAATGGTTTAGGGTGATGGGCATGATGAATATAGCATTACATTTTTTGGGGTGCAGGGCATGAAGAATATAACATTCAGTGGTTTGGGGTGCTGGGCATGATGAATAACATTAAATGTTTTGTGGTACTGGGAATGATGAATATAACATTAAATTCTTTGGGGTGCAGGGCATGAAAATATAATGTTCAATGGTTTGGGGTGCTGGGCATGATGAATAGCATTAAATGGTTTGGTGTGCTGGGCATGATGAATATAATGTTTAATGGTTTGGGGTGTTAGGCATGATGAATACAATGTTCAATGGTTCGGGGTGGTGGGCATGATAAATATAATGTTCAATGGTTCGGGGTGCTGGGCATGATGAATATAATGTTTAATGGTTTGGGGTGTTAGGCATGATGAATATAATGTTCAATGGTTCGGGGTGCTGGGCATGATAAATATAATGTTCAATGGTTTGGGGTGCTGGGCATGATGAATATAGCATTAAATGGTTTGGGGTGCTGGGCATGATGAATATAACATTCAATGGTTTGGGGTGCTGAGCATGATGAATATAATGTTTAAAGGTTTGGGGTGCTGGGCATGATGAATATAGCATTAAATGGTTTGGGGTGCTGGGCATGATGAATATAACATTCAATGGTTTGGGGTGCTGGGCATGATGAATATGTTTAACGGTTTGGGATGCTGGGCATGATGAATATAATGTTAAATGGTTTGGGGTGCTGGGCATGATGAATATAATGTTAAATGGTTTGGGGTGCTGGGCATGATGAATATAATGTTTAATGGTTTGGGGTGCTGGGCATAATGAATATGTTACATGGTTTGGGGTGCTGGGCATGATGAATATAACGTTAAATGGTTTGGGGTGCTGGGCATGATGAATATAACAGATAGATCACCTAAGTAACGGGGAAGGTATTAAGGTTAGCCATGAAGGCAAATGTTATTCTATGAAAACTTTCAATATTTACAACTACACAGAGTATGAGATTGATCCAACCTATTTTTCCATTTTAAGAAAGGGTTCAAATTTGTACCTACTTTTAGGTTGGACATCGTGAATGTTGTCACTGAACTGAAATTGTATACTAGAAAACTAAATTTCAAAATTTTGTTTAAGGGGCAGGAAGGTAATCCAGAAAATCACAAGTTAAAAAGAAAGGTTGTTTTAACCCCCACTACATCCAGTTGTGCAAGCTTTTGAAAAGGCAGCATGTGAGTGTGACATTTATAGTGAATTTAAAACTTTGGACATAAAAAAGTTTCAACTTCACTATGGATGAACAAGTTTTGGTGAACCAACTCAGAGTTGACAATTCAGTTAGAATTATGAAGCCTGACAAGGGTAGTTTTTTCAGTAGTATGGATTATGTTAACCAACTTACTATGGCATTTTCAGAAACTAATGGATACCAGGTCTCCTCAAATAATCAGTTTTTTTTAGCATACAGAAAGGAACAATTATTGCTGGACGATTCCCTTTTTCAGAATGTGATTTCAGAGGAATTATACAATTTTTTGGAAACAGAACACCCATTAATACCTACAGCCTTTGGTATTCCAAAAGTGCATAAATGTATTCAACAGCTCCCATTTAGGATTATAATATCAGCTCGGAACAGTATGACTTATTCTCTATGCATTTTTGTGGACATAATCTTGAAAGACTCGGTGGATTCTATTGACCACTTGTTAATGGATTCTTGGGGCTTTTTGTCTAAGATCAATGAAAGATGGTATACTGATAATTGTATTTTTTCCACCACTGACATAGTGGATCTTTTTACCTCTACCGCCCTCCCCCCACAGGGAAGGGTTAGACTTATTTTTTGACACCATTAGGGAATTAACTAGATTAAGTGATTCCATGATCAACTTTCTTATGGCAGTCATGGAGCACATTCTTACAAACAACCATTTCACATTTGAAGGAGAATATTATAGGCAGGTCCAAGGGGTGACAATGGGGGCAACATGTGCCTCCAGTTATGCCAACTTGGTCCTTTATTCCTGGGAAAAGAAATATGTGTTTACCAGTGTCTATAAACAACACTGGTTTACATATTGTCGTTTTTTGGATGACATTTTTATTCTTTGCAAAGATGATCAGGTGGACCTTGAGGGCTTTTCAGAATTCATTAACCAACTTTGTACATATTCTAAATTCACATCACACCATTCAGGTGAATTTATTAATTATCTAGATGTGACCATTTCCAAGGATAGGAATAACAAAGCCTTTCTTTCAAAAATACATAGGAAGGAAACTTTCTCCATCAGTTACCTGGACTTCCAAAGTTGTCATCCCGCACACATTAAGAGAAACATTTTCAAAGGACAGCTCATGAGAGCTGCAAGAATGTGCTCAAACCGAGAGGCATTCTTGAGTGAAGTTGAATGTATCATTGGCATGCTTAAAGTTAGGGGATACCCCAACAACATTTTGGATAGTATAATTAAAGAAATGGTTGATGGGTGGAGGACTAAATACAAACCACTTCTGTATAGTGGTGAGACAATTTCCAACAAACAAACAGGAAGGAAGGATACAAAACCAATATGGTTATTCCATTTGGAGAAGGGGAAAGAACCCTTAAGGATATTATTAGGAAAAATTGGAATATTTTCAGGGTAATTTGGATGTATTTAATGTTATAGGGCAAGTACCAAGTTTTGTGTACAAAACAGGGAGGAACATTAAGTATCTCATGGAACACGCCATTGCACCAAGGTTAATGGTAACTAAGGGTACAACCAAAGTGTGGTCATTGCAACCAATGCTCCTATATCCTTGACAGTGATGTGGTATATTTAAAAGGAAGGAGACAAGGGGTCAGCTTACAAAAGGGTTATTGTACTACAAAAGGTATCATTTATATTTCCATCTGTCAAACATGTAACAATTTTTATGTAGGTAAAACAGAGAGGAAATTTAGATCTAGAGTTTATGAACATCTGTATACTATAGCTAAAGGTAATACCAAGAATGCCCTATATAGACACACACTCACTTGTTAAGGGGAAACAACATTTAAATTTGGAATACTGGAAGTAAATCCACACAGCATAAGGAGTGGTTGGTGGGAACTTAAAATTGATTTAAGAGAATTTTTATTGGATTACAAGACTTCATGCAGTTGGTGAACCAGGATTTAATGACTACGTGTCTTTGTTTGGGGTGCTGGGCATGATGAATATAACATTCAGTGGTTTGGGTTGTTGGGCATAATGAATATAACATTCAATGGTTTGGGGTGCTGGGCATGATGAATATAACATTCAATGGTTTGGGGTGCTGGGCATGATGAATATAACTTTCAATGATTTGGGGTGCTGGGCATGATAAATATAACATTCAGTCGTTTGCGGTGCTGGGCATGATGAATGTAACATTCAATGGTTTGGGGTGCTGAGCATGATGAATATAATGTTTAAAGGTTTGGGGTGCTGGGCATGATGAATATAACATTCAATGGTTTGGGTGCTGGTCATGATGAATATAGCATTCAATGATTTGGGGTGCTGGGCATGATGAATATAACATTCAATGGTTTGGGGTGCTGGGCATGATGAATATAATGTTCAATGGTCTGGGGTGCTGGGCAAGATGAATATAACGTTCAATGGTTTTGGGTGCTGGGCATGATGAATATAACATTCAATTGTTTGGGGTGGTGGACATAATGAATATAACATTCAATGGTTTGAGGTGCTGGGCATGATGAATATAACATTCAATGATTTGGGGTGCTGGGCATGATGAATATAACATTCAGTGGTTTGGGGTGATGGGCATGATGACTATAGCATTCAATGGTTTGGGGGTGATGGGCATGATGAATATAACATTCAATGGTTTGGGGTGCTGGGCATGATGAATATAATGTTTAATGGTTTGGGGTGCTGGGCATGATGAATATAACATTAAATAGTTTGGGGTGCTGGGCATGATGAATAACATTCAATGATTTGGGGTGCTAGGCATGATGAATATAACATTCAATGGTTTGGGTTGCTGGGCATAATGAATATAACATTCAATGGTTTGGGGTGCTGGGCATGACGAATATATCATTCAATGGTTTGGGGTGCTGCGCATGATGAATATAACTTTCAGTGATTTGGGGTGCTGGGCATGATGAATATAACATTCAATGGTTTGGGGTGCTGGGCATGATGAATATAACATTCAATGGTTTGGGGTGCTGGGCATGATGAATATAATATTCAATGGTTTGGGGTGCTGAGCATGATGAATAACATTAAATGGTTTAGGGTGATGGGCATGATGAATATAGCATTACATTTTTTGGGGTGCAGGGCATGAAGAATATAACATTCAGTGGTTTGGGGTGCTGGGCATGATGAATAACATTAAATGGTTTGTGGTACTGGGAATGATGAATATAACATTAAATTCTTTGGGGTGCAGGGCATGAAAATATAATGTTCAATGGTTTGGGGTGCTGGGCATGATGAATAACATTAAATGGTTTGGTGTGCTGGGCATGATGAATATAACATTCAATAGTTTGGGGTGCTGGGCATGATGAATATAATGTTCAATTGTTTGGGGTGCTGGGCATGATGAATATAACATTCAATGGTTTGGGGTGCTGGGCATGATGAATATAACATTCAATGGTTTGGTGTGCTGGGCATGATGAATATAACATTCAGTGGTTTGGGGTGCTGGGCATGATGAATATAATGATTGATGGTTTGAGGTGCTGGGCATGAAGAATATAACATTCAGTAGTTTGGGGTGCTGGGCATGATGACTATAATGTTTAAGTGTTTGGGTTGCTGGGCATGATGAATATAACATTAAATGGTTTGGGGTGCTGGGCATGATAAATATAACATTCAATGGTTTGGGGTGCTGGGCATGATGAATATGGCATGATGAATATAACATTCAATGGTTTGGGGTGCTGGGCATGATGAATATAATGTTTAATTGTTTGGGGTGCTGGGCATGATGGATATAACATTAAATAGTTTGGGGTGCTGGGCATGATGAATAACATTCAATAGTTTGGGATGTTGGGCATGATGAATATAATGTTTAATGGTTTGGGGTGCTGGGCATGATGAATATAACATTCAATGGTTTGGGGTGCTGGGCATGATGAATATAATGTTTAATGGTTTGGGGTACTGGGCATGATGAATATAGCATTAAATTGTTTAGGGTACAGGGAATGATGAATATAATATTAAATAGTTTGGGGTGCCGGGCATGATGAATAACATTCAGTGGTTTGGGGTGCTGGGCATGATGAATATAACATTCAATGGTTTGGGGTGCTGGGCATGATGAACATAACATTCAATCGTTTGGGGTGCTGGGCATGATGAATATAACGTTCAATGGTTTGGGGTGCTGGGCATGATGAATATAACATTCAGTGGTTTGGGGTGCTGGGCATGATGAGTAAAATTAAATGGTTTGGGTTGCTGGGCATGATGAATATAACATTCAATAGTTTGGGGTGCTGGGCATGATGCATATAACGTTAAACATTTTGGGGTGCTCAGCATGATGAATATAACAAGCAATGTTTTGGGGTGCTGGGCATGATGAATATAATATTCAGTGGTTTGGGGTGCTGGGCATAGTGAATATAACATTAAATGGTTTGGGGTGCTGGCATGATGAATCTAACATTAAATGGTTTGGGGTACTGGGCATGATGAATGCAACATTGAATGGTTTGGGGTGCTGGGCATGATGAATATAATTTTTATTTGTTTGGGGTGCTGGGCACAATGAATATAATGTTAAATGGTTTGGGGTGCTGGGCATGCTGAATATAATGTTCAATGCTTTGGGGTGCTGGGCATGATGAATTTAATTTTTGATGATTTGGGGTGCTTGGTATGATGAATAAAATGTTAAATGGTTTGGGGTACTGGGCATGATGAATCTAAAATAAATGGTTTGGGGTGCTGATCATGATGAATCTAACATTAAATGGTTTGGGGTGCTGGACATGATAAATAATGTTAAATGGTTTGGGGTGCTGGGAATGATGAATATAACGTTCAATGGTTTGGGGTGCTGGACATGATGAATATAATGTTTAATGGTTTGGGGTGCTGGCATGATAAATATAACATTAAATGGTTTGGGGTGCTTGGCATGATCAATTTAATGTTTGATGATTTGGGGTGCTTGGTATGATGAATATAACGTTAAATGGTTTGGGATACTGGGCATGATGAATCTAAAATTAAATGGTTTGGAGTGCTGGGCATGAATAATTTTAAATGGTTTGGGGTGCTGGGCATGATGAATATAACATTCAATGGTTTGGGGTGCTGGGCATGATGAATATAATGTTTAATGGTTTGTGGTGCTGGCATGATGAATATAACGTTCAGTGGCTTGAGGTGCTGGGCATGATTTAATATAACATTTAATGGTTGTGGATGCTGGGCATGATGAATATAACGTTAAATGGTTTGGGGTGCTGGGCATGATGAGTATAATGTGAAATGGTTTTGGGTGCTGGGAATGATGAATATAATGTTAAATGGCTTGGGCTGCTGCAGGCATCTGAGTTACGTAGGGATCCTGAGGTCATTTTGTTGCACCTGGTAGGGAATGACATATGCGGGGCATTAATTAATATGTCTTTGGGGGTAACCACACAGGGGGTTAATTTTCTTAAGGTGTGCTGACCACAGATGTCATATGCTGGTCAGAACTGGTAAACTGAATAAGGAGGTCCATTACTATAATGGACAGAAAGCAACATGGTATTAATGATATTGTGGCAAACTACCGGAGGCTGCGGGAGCCTTTATATAGCACACCCAGGCTTTCAAGTTAAGTGTCCAGATATGTATGACAGGGATGGGGTCATCTATCAGTGGAAATCTTGTAGGTTTTCCATGCAAAAGTGCAGGTGGGAACAGGAAGGTTTGGGGCTCTTTTAGCTGCAGGTGTGTTTGGTGGAAAGCAATAAAGGAAAGGGATGTGAAAGTTACAAGGGAAGTCAAGTTACATGACTTACCTGCTGCGCCTCCCATGATGGGAGTGGTTCCAAAGGAGGGTTGCCAGGGGGCTGTCTAACTCAGTACCTTCCACTTGTAGATTGCATTGCAGCCCAAGGATAAAAGTGCTTCAACTTGAATTGTTGTGGGATTATGTAAGTGTTGAAGGGATGGATGTTGACAGTTCTGCCTGTTCTATAGTACTGATATATATATATATATATATATATATATATATATATATATATATATATATATATGTATGGGTTCACTTTAGATTATCGAGTTACCAAAAACTCGAAATCCATTTGGTCGAGACCATATGATCAAGTTTTTGGAAACTCGAAAATCTAAAGTGAATAAAATAAAAACACACAAAACATTTAAACAACGTTTTTGCACGCACCCCCCACACCATCTCCTACTTACATATACGAACTCCGAGATCACACTACAGAGAGGACATGGGAAACATCCCTTTCTGTGTTTCTGCATACAGCGTGGAATGGAAGATTTCCCTTTTCTTCGCTGTAGTGCGATCTCAGAGTTTGTATATTTAAGTTGGGGGGGGTGTGGGGGTGCAGGGGGCCAGCCCCCCACAGAAACTTTGTTTAAATGTTTTGTGTGTTTTTATTTTATTGACTTTAAATTTTCTAATTTCCAAAAACTCGATCATATGGTCTCGACCATATGGGTTTCGAGTTTTTAGTTATTCGATAATCTAAAGTGAATCCATATATATATATATATATATATATATATATATATATATATATATATATATATATAAAAGAAATGCGCCCCCCCTAAATTCCTGCCTTACGCATATCTCCTTAAATAAAATAACAAAATTAAAAATGAAAAGGTTTACTTAGTAATTATTATCTCTGCACTAATTTCTTATAGCAAATATTTGCATATTAATGTAGAAACCGAATGAATGAAATGGCATGTGACCAAACTTATTAAAGTGGAATCTGAATTAAAAAACAAACGATCAAATGCAGTATTTCATATCATGCTATAATGTAGGAGCTCTTGTCCTGACATTATTTTAAATTCAATGATTTGCCATTAAATTTTGGTTTGTTATGCATATTCTGAAACTAGCCAATAGCACAGAGTTTAAAACTATCCAATTGGCAGTAATATAAAATGTCGCTAACTTAAACAAAATGATATACTGATGTAACTAGTATTTTCTAATATTTTAGGAAGATCATGTAATCATGGAAATTTCCAAGTTAGATCTGGTTTAAAAAATATCTTTATTTTGCAGTTTCTCTTACAAAAAATCATCCATATCAACTTTGATTTGGACACTCCAGGATAATGAACAGGATATCTATAATATTTGTTTAACAGGCATAACATTTAATTTAATATGTCAAATATAGCTTTTTGTTTTGGGCAATGTATGCATTATGAATAATCTCGAATTGGGAGTACTATATTTTTTGAGAGGATTATATTTTATGGCTGAATGCCAAGCTTTCTGCAATAATGATGTGTGTTGTCAGTCTGATTCATGTGAAGTCCATATTGCAGAAAAGTAGCAATCTGAAATTAATTTACATTTCTTTAATAAAGAATATGGCTATAATATAAACTTCAGACATGTCTGCTATCCATCCTTCTTTCATGACCCCCTTTTTCCTGTTTTTACACATGGGGTTGGGGTGTCACTTCAGCAGTGACAATCATCTAGAGACAAGGTTTACACTGCCAGGTGGCTAGCCCTGCCATGGACACAAGTACCTGCTATAACTTACGAAAAAAATAAAATAATAATCTGGGGTCATCATACAGAGTTTAGGGAATTTAGATTGACTCCATGTTACATTACTTATGAGTAAGTATCCTTTTGGGAGTAATTGAGCTATTTGAATCTTGGAAAGTGAGAGGATGCCTAAGGAATGGAGAAAAAGTGTTTTGGTACAGATTTTTAAGAATAAGGGTGATGTGCAGAGCTGTAGTAACTACAGAGGGATTAAATTAATCAGTCACAGCATGAAGTTATGGGAAAGAGTAGTGGAAGCTAGGTTAAGAAGAACGTGATGATTAGTGATCAGCAGTATGGTTTTATGCCGGGAAAGAGCACTACAGATGCGATGTTTGCTCTGAGAGTGTTGATGGAGAAGTACAGAGAATGTCAGAAGGAGTTGCATTGTGTTTTTGTAGACTTAGAGAAAGCATATGACAGGATGCCTAGAGAGGAGTTGTGGTATTGTATGAGGAAGCCAGGAGTGTCGGAGAAGTATCTAAGAGTGGTACAGGATATTTACGAGGGTAGTGAGACAGCGGTGAGGTCTGCGGTGGGAGTGACGGATGCATTTAAGGTGGAGGTGGGGTTATATCAAGGATCAGCTCTGAGCCCTTTCTTATTTGCAATGGTGATGGACAGGTTGACAGATGAGATCAGACAGGAGTCCCCATGGACTATGATGTTTGCAGATGACATTGTGATCTGTAGTGAGAGTAGGGAACAGGTGGAGGAGACCCTGGAGAGATGGAGATATGCTCTAGAGAAGAGGAATGAAGGTCAGCAGGACTAAGACAGAATATATGTGTGTGAATGAGAGGGAGGATAGAGGAATGGTGAGGATGCAAGGAGTACAGGTGGCAAAGGTGGATGAGTTTAAATACTTGGGATCAACAGTTCAGAGTAATGGTGAGTGTGGAAGAGAGGTGAAGAAGAGTACAGGCAGGATGGAGTGGGTGGAGAAGAGTGTCAGGAGTGATTTGTGACAGATGAGTACCTGTAAGAGTGAAAGGGAAGGTCTACAAGAGGGTAGTGAGACTAGCTATGTTATATGGGTTGGAGACAGTGGCATTGACAAAAAGGCAGGAGTTAGAGCTGGATGTGGCAGAGTTAAAGATGTTAAGATTTGCACTGGGTGTGACGAGGGAGGACAGGATTAGGAATAAGTATATTAGAGGGTCAGCCCAGGTTGGAAGGTTTGGAGACAAAGCCAGAGAGGCACGATTATGTTGGTTTGGACATGTGCTGAGAAGGGATGTGGAGTATATTGGGAAAAAGATGCTAAGGATGAAGCTACTAGGTAACAGGAAAAGAGGAAGGCCTAAGATAAGGTTTATGGATGTGGTGAGAGAGGACATGCAGGTGGTTGGTGTGACAGAGCAAGATGCAGAGGACAGGAAGAAATGGAAACAGGTGATCTGCTGTGGCGACCCCTAATGGGAACAGCCGAATGAAGAAGATGATGATGATGATGAGCTATTTGAATCTCATTATTCGATTTGGGACTATTAGAAATAAAAACCCACACTTCTTTATTCTGGAGTAAAGTAAACTGAGATACGTCTGTAGTTTTGCCACCTATCAATATGTTTGAATAATAATCAATAGGCTGGAAATTAATGATTATATAATTTAAGCCAAACTGCCTCATTAGTTTTTGAAATGATGAAATTAATAAATTATGAGATCTTAGTTTTTTAAGAAATGTATTCCTTAAGAAAGGGACAACAAAAAGATTGCAATTATAGGATGCATATCTAGGAGTTAATTACCTTGCACCAAATGTGTAACCAAGGCAGTGACCAGTTGGCTTTATTTATATATGACATATTTAAGTTACGTGCTTGATCTAACAACCAAACAGTGTGTAGAGAAGACTGATTTCAAATATCCTTTGGCAGATGGTTCCAAGTGGCACAGGATCAGTCTTACTGAAAGCCTTTTCTAGTACTTGTCCAAGGCTTAGGTAATAACAGTGTGGTGTTGTGACCATCTCTGAGCTCATGAGACTGTCCCTTTATTGTAACTAGCCTCTAATGGAAGTCAATGTTGAATTTTCATAATCGTAAACATGACAGCACTAATGAGCAGAGTGGGCGAGATTTAGACAGGAACCAGCTAAACTAATCACACTAGTAAGACAGCAAATATGCAAGGAAGGCAAAGCAGAATATTTTGTTCTCTGTTATTTGGAGTGATGTAAGTTTGAGCTATAGCAGCCTGGGGGGATGAGTTAATTTATAGCAGAGTGTGCATGGGAGAATGTGAGATAAAGGACAAGGTTAAGACATTTTTGCTCTGTAACATTGCAAACAGTATTATTGCAAGCATCCTTTAGTACTAGCAAAGGTAAATCAGAAAGTTTCAGATATAGTTTAGTAAAACTGTCCAGTAATTTGATATGTAGGTTTGCAAATTACTATCAGATATAAGCAGGATTTTATCATCTGTGTACACTGCTGTGCTGAAGAGGATAAATCCTGTGACAAATCATTTACAGAGTGATGAATAGTGATGGATCCAAAACTGAGATCTGATATACTCCTCACCTCAGTGTACCAACATCACTAAAAGTTACTTCTAGATAGCCCTGAAAGATTCTATATTTGAGATAGTTTTTCAGCTGTAGGATTCTGCTTTTGCTCCAACTTAGCCTTTTTAGTTTCTGAAGCAGAAGGTCAATGCTTACTGTCTCAAAGGCCCTGTTAATAACCACAAAAATTCTAGATGTAAAGAGTCCATTATCCATATTGAAATATATGGAGTTTGCTACTGCATAAACTGTATTTACAAGCCACCAAGAAGGGTCCGTTCAAAGAACACATAAGACACTCAAAAAGTGATACAGCTCGTACCAAGAACCTTTATCAGTGAGTATATGACTTGGAGCAACCCCAGCAGTACCCCCCCCCCCCGGAAGGTATGAGCTCAGAAGTCAGTCCTGAAGGTCAAAAGTAGTAAAAGAGGCTTGACTCATGCAGTCAGAGTCCAAGAGAAGGTGTAAAATGATGACCTAGTGGTTGTTGCACAAATGTCTCCTATGGAAAGACATCTCTGAAGCAAACTCTAGAAACAGCTACAATGGCTGTTCCTGGGATTGGCAAGCTGTCCATCAAATAACTCAGGACTCATGGCAGTTCTGGGACATTTCCCATTACACATTTAATCCAAACACCTTCAATGGGAATTTAAGTAATTACTTTATATATTTATTTATTTAAGAATTTTCCCTTGATAACCTAATAGATGCACTTGCACTAGTTCTAGAATCCTATTCAGCCGTGACCTGGGAACAGAGCACGACCTTCTACATTTGAGTATGTTACTGATATATGCACAGAAACTCATAGTATCTCACTGGCTGAGTGGTAATATACTTTGTAAACTCACAGTGGATCAATGTAAACTGCAAACGTACAGTAATGGCATACAAAGAAAGAGTTTTCTAATGCATATGTACAGCAATTAGAACATCTGAGAGTAACATATGGAATGCATAGCTCTATACTATAAATCCAGCCCGTTAATTCTACCAAGCACAGTTAAGCTTTCAACTACTTAGATATCAAAAATAAAGGCATACCTGTGAAGTTCCATGACTCTGCTTTTATTTTAATACAAATCTGCTTTTATTTTAATACAAATCTGCTTTTATTTTAATACAAGTTCATATTTACAACTAGAGGACTTTTCTTATGGGGAGTAGATAAATGTAGGGATTGTTCTAGTTGCAGATGCTGTTAAATAAGCCGTTGTGTTTGAAACATGAGCATTTGTAAATATCTTTTAAGATGTACAAGGAATTTTTTTCCTAAATAGTTTGTAATTTGCAATTTTACCAAATCTGAAACGCAAGCAGTTCCATTTTGAGGGAACTGTTTTACCTCTGGTATTTTGTGTGCATTTCAGAAATCATAAACTTTTCTTACAGCATTTTGTTTGCGTGCACATTTCAAGCTTCATGCGAACCATTATGTGCTGGTGTTTCATACACATTTCACATCCTACCGGTCCGGCATTCTTTACTTACTTCAGTTTTCTTGAATTTTAGAATTATTAAGAACAATCTGTTTTTTACTGTATGCATTAATTTGGTATAGAATAATGTAAAAGCTACTGCAATACCATGATAATTTAAAGAGAACCATTCTGGGCAGTGTACATGACTGCCTTTATTAAACACGAGTATCTGTTTTAATTAAAATTATACTGGATTACAGTTAAAAGTTAAATTATCAGACCTGATGACTTATTCTGCAGTCAAGAATGTTTTGTTGTTTTTTCTCTGTATGTTTCCCTCCTCTGCATCATCAGAAGAGTAAATGCCATTTACAGCTGTTTTTGTCTGCCCAACATTACTGTTTATTGCCCTGTTATTCTCATCGGTGAAAGGCAGGCATATGCCATTAATGACATGGGGTGCATTTTTGGAATAATGCATTTATTTTGTGCAAACAGGTAAAGGTATATTTACATGATTTTATTTTACTGAATTATAGAGTTTGTCAAACAACGAAACATTTTTTTTCAGAAGCAAGTCTGTTTTTTGGCAAAAATCTTTCAGTTTAGGAGCTTTTTCAATACTGAAGTACTGAAAAGGTGTGCTGCCTAGAAACATATAATATTTGGGGCTGGAGGCTACACTTGGAGGAGGAAGGGATAACATTTTGGAGAATGATGTATATTTCCAAACATTTTGGCTATTCCTCTGGTTGTCAATAATCGTTCTATCTTTCTCTGACCGTGTGCATTTAGCCACCTTATGACTCTACTGATTTAGATATGTTGTAAGCCTTTCCCCTTTTCCTATTAGCTCATTAATATTTATTTATTATCCTCCCTCATTCTGGAACTCTGCCTTTTTCCCACCCTTGGTTGCTAAGCTTCCCAGCTGTCTCATAGATGACATCCCAATCCTGCTTTCTAAGCTGGCGTTTGCTCAAAATGTCTGACTTTTTCCTCATTTCCTTTGGCCCATGTTTGAACCTTTGGTTTTACAGGGCATCTTGCTGAAACTCTCCTGTCTTTGACAAATATTTCTTACTCACTGACCTCCCCAGCACACACCCACACACACATATATGCATGCATGGATACACACATATGCACACTTAAACAACCCTCTAATGTCATTATTTTTTCTGGTCACCTGGTTTGAAATAAACAAATGCAAGTACAGTATACAAAAATCAGTAAACACATAATTAATGTCATGAAGTGCAGTCTCACATTTTAAGATAAATGCTTAAAGTTTTGAAGTTAATATTGCTGCCAGCCAATCTAATTCTATAAAAGTTAAAAAATGTATTTAAGTGTAACATTTGGGTGGCATTATTAAGAGCTGTGAGATTCCCTCAGCAGAAAATCTTGGAGACCTAGACATGAATTCCACAAACATGCCCCCACACATATGTGCATACTTGCTGTGTGGTAGTCAAGTCATACATTTTAGTTAAATATAATTTGTTAATGAACACATACATATTTTGTCTTTTTATTACATAATGTCTCAGAGGCTGTATCCTATGACATCTCTGTTAGGATAAAAATCATTTACTGTTGTATTCTGTGCACTTTAAGGGGGTCCATATAATGCCGCTGGGGTTTAATCTATTCTGAAAGTTAAGTAAATCATCTAGAATCATAGCACCTATTCTTTTCTTCTATAAAACCTCCTCTGTTTTACTGGAACTTTCCTGAGGCAACACCCTAAGAAAAAAATGTGACACTTTAGTTTCCAGTCTCAAACATTACAGATCCTTGTAGTTACTTATTGTTTAAGCACCATGAAAGTGATCACTTTTTTCTAGTCCTCTAGTGCTAGATAAAAGAGGAATTACCTGACAGGCTGCTATCTGTCTTCACACTGCAACCTGAGACACAGAGGCGGAAGGGAAATGGTGACATGGTGAGGCCTGTGTATCTTGCAGGGGTGATAATGAACCTTCATCCACTTTCCTGGCAGCAGGGCAGGATATGAGGCATTTAGCCAAGAGACATGTCAGTTCCACTAAGATGATGTGTGCAAGAGTGCACACTGTACATGCTTATGTTTGTATCACAGCATACAGTAACTGCTTGATGAGCAGAAAAAAAAAGCTATTGGAAAATAACAACAAATGTGGGTGAGATGGCTATGTATTGTGTTCCCTGATACTGGATCTCTACAGTACATAAAAGCATTTTCTTCATTCTGTGTATTTTGTTTTGCAAATTGTTATTGTTTGGTGGGTAAGAAGAGAGTACAATACTAGAAACCTATGCTCAGGACCAAGCCACCATTTTTTGTTGGGTGCTCTGGTTGCTGCTAAGTACGTGCACCACACTTAAAAACTAGTGGTCTTGTCCGGATTTATCCTGTATGCAGAAGCAGTGTTCTCTAATTTGACTGAAAGGAAAAAAACTTTGATAGCAGATGCACAGAAATTACTGATAAACTGCTATTCAGAACCCTGACTATGCCTGGGTTGACCTTGCCTGGTGAAGTGCAATCCCTGTTCTCACTATTAGTCACCTGTAAAGGATTCATTTTTTTTTTTTTTTTTTTTGCTTAACAAGGTGAGAAATACCAGCATTTATCTCTGTTCTATGCTTTCCCTTAACATTCTTGAAAAAGGCTGTCAATGCCAAGTGCTTCACTGAATGAAAAGGCACAAAAGTTCAAAGTTACAGCTCAGTGATACATTGTATGGCCACCAGAATTCTATTGCTTCCAGGTGACAGTTATAAAGGAGGTATGATTTAGGTGTGATGGTACACGCAGTACAAGAAAGAGGGTGGGGTATTAGTTGTGATGACACAGACAATGCATGAAAGGGAGGTGGGGTTTATGTGGGATGATACATGCATTACATAAAGGGGTGGGGTTTATTTGTGTTGACACAGGCCATGGATGGATGGGGTGGAGTTTAGGTGTGATGACACAAACAATGTATGAAAGTAGGTGGGGTTTAGGTGTGATGCCACAAGCAATACAGACTTCAGGTTTGGTAGCATCTATTGAAGTGATTGCTGTTTTTTCAATAACCTTCTCTACACAATACAATGATACTGTTACTGCACTTAAACATTTACTAATACTTCTAATTTTATAAGTCTCACATACTGAGCTGAAACAGAATGAGAAAAGTAAGTTAAGCAACACACATTGGCCTGTTCTGCAGGTACACAGTGTAGGCAGCAAAACGTGTTGAAGTCACATACCTTCTGGGAGAAATCTCGGAGTGGAGAGGTGACACAGTTGCCCATTTTATTTGGTTCATGTGTTCTGCTGCACCAGTTATAGAGGGGGGCCTCTGATGAGTTCCATGAAGGGAATTCCTTTGGGATACAGCAAGAGGCTTCACAAGTCAGATCCAAGGAAGAGGAGTTGCAAACTTTGGGAAGGGAAAGGGTCAGATGGTGAAGTTCTAATATACGTCTTATTCTAAGTGAGAAAAGACAGAGGTGGACAGACACAGACAGAGGAAAAGAGAGAGAAAGAAAGAGTGTAAGAGAGGGTGACAGAGAGAGAGATGTGCAATGCAACAAGATTAGTGTTTTAAATCTCAACCACCACCACCCTCCCCCAGTCTATCCATGTAATTGGTTCTGCTAATGACAAAAAGCATCTCACTCAGGTATGCACACTATGAATTGGACCATAGCTGGTAAATTGATCCAACTACATCATTGTTTTGTCACATAAAACCAAATAGCAATTTCATGTGGTGTTTGACAATATACATGAAATAGTGCAATGGGCAGAAAACAGTGACCAGAATGAGTCAGAAGTCCACTTTGCACCAAGGTCAGCTGATAGGAAATGTCACCTACAGAGCAAGACACAAAGCTATTTTAGTTATGACTGCCCATCTCTATGACAATTGCTGTTTAGGTATGACTGCCCATCTCTATGACAATTGCTGCTTAGGTATGACTGCCCATCTCTATGACAAGTGCTGTGTTGGTATGACTGCCCATCTTTATGACAAGTGCTGCTTAGGTATGACTGCCCATCTCAGTGACGAGTGCTGATTAGGTATGACTGCCCATCTCTATGACCAGTGCTACTTAGATATGACTGCCCATCTCTATTACTAGTGCTGTGTAGGTATGACTGCCCATCTCTATTACGAGTGCTGCTTAGGTATGACTGTCTATCTGTATGACAGGTGCTGCTTAGGTATGACTGGTCATCTCTATCACCAGTGCTGCTTAGGTATAACTGCCCATCTCTATGACAAGTGCTACTTAGGTATGACTGCCCATCTCTATGACAAGTGCTGCTTAGGTGTGACTGCCCATCTCTATCACCAGTGCTTCTTAGGTATTACTGCTCATCTCTATGATGAGTGCTGCTTAGGCATGACTGCCCATCTCTATGACCAGTGCTACTTAGGTATGACTGCCCATCTCTATTACTAGTGCTGCATAGGTATGACTGCCCATCACGATTACGAGTGCTGCTTAGGTATGACTGTCCATCTGTATGACAGGTGCTGCTTAGGTATGACGGCCCATTTGTATGACAAGTGCTGCTTAGGTATGACGGCCCATCTCTATGACCTGTAATGCTTAGAAATGACTGCCCATCTCTATGAGTGCTGCTTAGGTATGACTGCCCATCTCTATGACAAGTGCTGTTTAGGTATGACTGACTGACCATCTCTATGACCAGTGCTGCTTAATATGACTGCCCATCTCTATGACAGGTGCTGCTTCGGTATGACTGCCCATCTCTATGATCAGTGCTGCTTAGGCATTGACTGCCCATCTCTCTGACAAGTGCTGCTTAGGTATGACTGCCCATCTCTATGACGAGTGCTGCTTAGGTATGACTGCCCATCTCTATGACCAATGCTGCATAGGTATGACTGCCCATCTCTAAGACCATTGCTGCTAAGGTATGACTGCCCATCTCTGTGGCCAGTGCTGCTTAGGTATGACTGCCCATCTGTATAGCAAGTGCTGCTTAGGTATGACAGCCCATCGCTATGACCTGTAATGCTTAGGAATGACTGCTCATCTCTATGATCAGTGTTGCTTAGGTATTGACTGCCCATCTCTGTGACAAGTGCTGCTTAGATATGACTGCTCATCTCTATGACGAGGGTTGCTTAGGTATGACCGCTCATCTCTATGACCAGTGCTGCTTAGGTATGACTACCCATCTATATGACAAGTGCTGCTTAGGTATGACTGCCCATCTCAATGACCAGTGCTGCTTAGGTATGACTGCCCATCTCTATGAGTGCTGCTTAGGTATGACTGACCATCTCTGTGATCAGTGCTGCTTAGGTATAACTGCTCATGTCTATGACAAGTGCTGCTGAGGTATGACTGCTCATCTCTATGACCAGTGCTGCGTAGGTATGACTGCCCATCACTATGGCCAGTCCTGCTTAGGTATGATTGCACATCTCTATGACAAGTGCTGCTTAGGTATGATGCCCCATTTCTGCAACGACTGCTTCTTAGGTATGACTGCCCGTCTCTGTGACCATTGCTGCTAAGGTATGACTGTCCATCTCTATGACCAGTGCTGCTTATCTATGACTGCCCATCTCTATGACCAGTGCTGCTTAGGTATAACTGACCATCTCAATGATGAGTGCTCCTAAGGTATGATTGCACATCTATATGACAAGTGCTTCATAGGTATGACTGCCCATCTCTGTGACCAGTGCTGCTCAGGTATGACTGCCCATCGCTATGACAAGTGCTGCTTAGGTATCATCTCAATGACCAATGCTGCTTAGGTATGACTGGCCATTTGTATGACAAGTGCTGCTTAGGTATGATTGCCCGTCTCTATGACAAGTGCTGTTTAGGTATGACTGACTGACCATCTCTATAACCAGTGCTGTGTAAGTATGACTGCCCATCTCTATGACGGATGCTGCTTCGGTATGACTGCCCATCTCTATGCCCAGTGCTGCTTATGTATTAACTGCCCATCTCTGTGACAAGTGCTGCTTAGGTATGACTGCAATCTCTATGACCAGTGTTGCTTAGGTATGACTGCCCATCTCTAAGACCATTGCTGCTTAGGTATGACTGCCCATCTCTATGACAAGTGCTGCTTAGGTATGACTGCCCATCTCTATGACAAGTGCTGCTTAGGTATGACTGCCCATCTCTATGATCAATGATGCTTAGTTATGACTGCACATCTCTATGACCAGTGTTGCTTAGGTCTGACCGCCCATCTCTTTAACCAGAGCTGCTTAGGTATGACTGCCTATCTCTAATGCGAGTGCTGCTTAGGTATGAATGCCTATCTCTGTGACCAGTGCTGCTTAGGTATGACTGCCCATCTCTATCTGTGCTGTTTAGGTATAACTGCCGATCTCTATGACCAGTGCTGCTAAGGAATGACTGCCAATCTCTATGCCTAGTGCTGCTGAGGCATGACTGCCCATCTCTATGACCAATGCTGCTTAGGTATGACTGCCCATCCCTATGACAAGTGCTGCTTAGGTATGACTGCCCATCTCTGTGACCAGTGCTGCTTTGGTATGATGCCCCTTTTCTGCAACGACTACTTCTTTGGTATGACTGCCCATCTCTATTACGAGTGCTGCTTAGGTATGACTGCCCATCTCTGTTACCAGTGCTGCTTAGATATGACTGCCCATCTCTATGACCAGTGCTGCTTAGGTATGACTGCCCATCTCTATGACCAGTGCTGCTTAGGTATGACTGCCCATCTCTATGACCTGTGCTCCTTAGGCATGACTGCCCATCTCTATGATGATTGCTGCTTAGGTATGACTGCCCATCTCTATGACCTGTGCTGCTTAGGTATGACTGTCCATCTCTGTGACCAGTGCTACTTAGGTATGACTGCCCATCTCTATGACAAGTGCTGCTTAGGTATTACTGCCCATCTGTATGCCCATTGCTGCTTAAGTATGACTGCCCATCTCTATGAGTGCTGATTATGTATGACTGCCCATCTCTATCACCAGTGCTGCTTAGGTATGACTGCCCATCTCTATGACCAATGATGCTTAGTTATGACTGCCCATCTCTATGACCAGAGCTGCTTAGGTATGACTGCCCATCTCTATGACAAGTGCTGCTTAGGTATGACTGTCCATCTCTATGACAAGTGCTGCTTAGGTATGAATGCCCACCTCTATGATCAGTGCTGCTTAGGTATGACTGACCAACTCTATGACCAGTGCTTCTTAGTTAGGACTACCCATCTCTTTGACCAGTACTGCTTCGGTATGACTGCCTATCTCTACAAGTGCTGCATAGTTATGTCTGGCCATCTCTATGACCAGTGCTGTTTAGGTATGACTGGCCAACTCTATGACCAGTGCTGCTTAGGTATGACTGCCCATTTCTATGACCAGTGCTTCTTAGGTACGACTACCCATCTCTTTGACCAGTACTGCTTAGGTATGACTGCCTATCTCTATAAGTGCCGCATAGGTATGTCTGGCCATCTCTATGACCAGTGCTGCTTAGGTATGACTGCCCATCTCCATGACAAGTACTGCTTAGGTATGACTGCCCATCTCTATGACCAATGATGCTTAGTTATGACTGCCCATCTCTATGACCAGAGCTACTTATGAATAACTTTCCATCTCTATGACAAGTGCTTCTTAGGTATGACTGCCCATCTCTATGACAAGTGCTGCTTAGGAATAACTTTCCATCTCTATGACAAGTGCTTCTTAGGTATGACTGCCCATCTCTATGACCAGTACTCTTATGTATGACTGTCCATCTCTATGACAAGTGCTGCTTAGGTATGACTGCCCATCTCTATGACCAGTGCTACTTAGGTATGACTGCCCATCTATATGACAAGTGCTGCTTAGGTATGATTACTCATCTCAATATCCAGTGCTGCTTAGGTATGACTGCCCATCTCTATGACAAGTGCTGGTTAGGTATCACTGCCCATCTCTATGACCAGTGCTGCATAGGTATGGCTGTCCATCTCTGTGACCAGTGCTACTTAGGTATGACTGCCCATCTCTATGATTAGTGCTGCTTAGGTATGACTGCCCATCTCAAGGACCGGTGCTGCTTAGGTATGACTGTCCAGCTGCATGACCAGTGCTGCGTAGGTATGACTGCCATCTCTATGACAAGTGCTGCTTAGGTATAACTGCCCATCTCTATGAGAAGTGCTGCTTAGGTATGACCACCCATCGAAATGACCAGTGCATCTTAGGTATGACTTCCAATCTCTAGACCAGTGCTGCTTATGTATGACTGCCCATCTCTATGACAAGTGCTGCTTAGGTATGACTGCCCATCTATATGAGAAGTGCTACTTAAGTATGACTGCCTATCTATATGACAAGTGCTGCTTAGGTATGACTGCCTATCTCTATGACTAGTTCTGCTTAGGTACAATTGACCACCTCAATGATCAGTGCTGCTTAGGTATGACTGATTGCCCATCTCTATGACAAGTGCTGCTAAGGTATGACTGACAATCTCTATGACCAGTGCTGGTTAGGTATAACTGCCCATCTCTATGACAAGTTCTGCTTAGGTATGACTGCCCATGTCTATGAGAAGTGCTGCTTAGGTATAACTGCCCATCTCTATGACAAGTGCTGATTAGGTATGACTGCCCATCTCTATGACCAGTGCTGCGTAGGTATGACTGCCCATCTCTATGGCCAGTGCTGTTTAGGTATTACTGCCCATCTCAATGACCAGTGCTGCTTAGGTATGACTGCCCATCTCTATGACCAGTGCTGCTTAGGTATGACTGCCCATCTCTATGACAAGTGCTGCTTAGGTTTGACCATGCACCTCTATGACCAGTGCTGCTTAGGTATGACTGCCCATCTCTACAAGTGCTGCTTAGGTATGACTGCCCATCTCTATGACCAGTGCTGCTTAGGTATGACTGTCCATCTCTATGACCAGTGCTGCTTAGGTATGACTGCCCATCTCTATGACCAGTGCTGCTTAGGTATGACTGCCCATCTATATGACAAGTGCTGCTTAGGTATGACTGCCCATCTCTATGACCAGTGCTGTTTAGGTATTACTGCCCATCTCAATGACGAGTGCTGATTAGGTATGACTGCCCATCTCTATGACCAGTGCTGCTTAGGTATGACTGCCCATCTCTATGACCAGTGCTGCTTAGGTATGACTGCCCATCTCTATGACCAGTGCTGCTTAGGTATGACTGTCCATCTCTGTGACCAGTGCTGATTAAGTATGACTGCCCGACTCTAGAACAAGTGCGGCTTAGGTATGACTGCCCATCAATATGACCTGTGCTGCTTAGGTATGACTGCCCATCTCTATGATCAGTGCTGTTTCGGTATGACTGCCCACCTCTATGACCAGAGCTACTTAGGTATGACTGCCCATCTCTATGATGAGTGCTGCTAAGGTATCACTACCCATCTCTGTGACCAGTGCTGCTTATGTATGACTGACCATCTCTATGACCAGTGCTGCTTAGGTATGATGGCCCATCTCTATGACCAGTTCTGCTTAGGTATGACCGTCCATCTCTATGACCAGTGCTGCTTATGTATACCTGTCCATCTGTATGACCAGTGCTGCTTAATTATGACTGCCTATCTCTAATACGAGTGCTGCTTAGGTATGACTGCCCATCTCAATGACCAATGCTGCTTAGGTATGACTGCCCATCTCTATGTCAAGTGCTGCTTAGGTATGTCTGCCCATCTGTATGATCAGTGCTGCTTATGTATGACTGCCCATCTCTATGACAAGTGATGCTTAATTCTGACCACCCATCTCTATGACCAGTGCTGCTTTGGTATGACTGGCAATCTCTATGACCAGTGCTGTTTTGTTATGACTGCCCATCTCTATGACCAGTGCTGCTTAGGTCTGCCTTCCCTTCTCTGTGACCAGTGCTGTTTAGGTATGACTGCCAGTCTGTAGGACAAGTGCTACTTAATTATAACTGCCCATCTCTATGACAAGTGATGCTTAGGTCTGACTGCCCATCTCTATGACCAGTGCTGCTTTGGTATGACGGGCCATCTCTATGACCAGTGTTGTTTAAATATGACTGCCCACCTCTATGACAAATGATACTTAGGTATGACTGCCCGTCTCAATGATGAATGCTGCTTAGGTATGACTGCCCATCTGTATGACCAGTGTTGCTTAAGTAATACTGCCCATCTCAGTGACAAGTGCTACTTAGATATGACTGCCCATATCTATGACTAGTGCTGCTTAGGTATGACTGCCCATCTGAATGACCAGTGCTACTTAGGCATGACTGCCTATCTCTATGACAAGTGCTAGTTAGGTATCACTGCCCATCTCTATGACCAGTGCTGCATAGGTATAGCTGTCCATCTATGTGACCAGTGCTACTTAGGTATGACTGCCCATCTGTGTGATTAGTGCTGCTTAGGTATGACTGCCCATTTCTATGACCAGTGCTACTTAGCTATGACTGCCCATATCTATGACAAGTGCTGCTTAGGTATGACTGCCAGTCTCAATGACCAGTGCTGCTTAGGTATGACTGCCCATCTCTATGACAAGTGCTGGTTAGGTATCACTGCCCATCTCTATGACCAGTGCCGCATAGGTATAGCTGTCCATCTCTGTGACCAGTGCTACTTAGGTATGACTGCCCATCTCTATGATTAGTGCTGCTTAGGTATGACTGCCCATCTCAAGGACCAGTGCTGCTTAGGTATGACTGTCCATCTGCATGACCAGTGCTGCATAGGTATGACTGCCATCTCTATGACAAGTGCTGCTTAGGTATAACTGCCCATCTCTATGAGAAGTGCTGCTTAGGTATGACCACCCATCGAAATGACCAGTGCGTCTTACGTATGACTTCCAATCTCTAGACCAGTGCTGCTTAGGTATGACTGCCCATCTCTATGACAAGTGCTGCTTAGGTATGACTGCCCATCTATATGAGAAGTGCTGCTTAGGTATGACTGCCTATCTCTATGACAAGTGCTGCTAAGGTATGACTGACAATCTCTATGACCTGTGCTGCTTAGGTCTGACTAGTCATCTCTATGACCAGTGCTGGTTAGGTATAACTGCCTATCTCTATGACAAGTGCTGCTTAGGTATGACTGCCCATGTCTATGAGAAGTGCTGCTTAGGTATGACTGCTCATCACTATGACAAGTGCTGCTTAGGTATGACTGCCCATCTCTATGACCAGTGCTGTTTAAGTAGGACTGCCCACCTCTATGACAATTGCTGATTAGGTATGACTGCCCATCTCTATTACCAATGCTGCTTAGGTATGACTGTCCATCTCTATGACCAGTGATGCTTAGGTCTGACTGCCCATCTCTTTAACTAGAGCTGCTTAGGTATGACTGCCTATCTCTATGAGTGCTGCTTAGGTATGACTGCCCATCTCTGTGACCAGTACTGCTTAGGTATGACTGCCCATCTCTACAAGTGCTGCTTAGGTATGACTGCCCATCTCTATGTCCAGTGCTGCTTAGGTATGACTGCCCATCTCTATGATGAGTGCTGCTTAGGTATGACTGCCCATCTCTGTGACCAGTGCTGCTTAGGTATGACTGCCCATCTCTATGACCAGTGCTGCTTAGGTATGGCTGCCCGTCTCTATGACGAGTGCTGCTTAGGTATGACTGCCCATCTCAATGACCAGTGCTGCTTAGGTATGACTGTCCATCTCCGTGACTAGTGCTACTTAGGTATGACTGCCCATCTCTATGACAAGTGCTGCTTAGGTATGACTGCCCATCTCTATGACCAGTGCTGCTTAGGTATGACTGCCCATCTCTATGTGTGCTGCTTAGGTATGACTGACCATCTCGGTGACCACTGCTGCTTGGGTATAACTGCCGATCTCTATGACCAGTGCTGCTTAGGAATGACTGCCCATCTCTATGCGCAGCGCTGCTGAGGTATGACTGACCATCTCTACAAGTGCTGCTTAGGTATGACTGCCCATCTCTATGTCCAGTGCTGCTTAGGTATGACTGCCCATCTCTATGAAGAGTGCTGCTTAGGTATGACTGCCCATCTCTGTGACCAGTGCTGTTTAGGTATGACTGCCCATCTCTATGACCAGTGCTGCTGAGGTATGACTGCCCATCTCTATGACCAGTGTTGCTTAGGTATGACTGCCCATCTCTGCAATGACTGCTTCTTATGTATGACTGTCCATCTCTATGACAAGTGCTGCTTAAGTATGACAGGCCAACTCTATGACAAGTGCTGCTTAGGTATGACTGACCAACTCTATGACCAGTGCTTCTTAGGTAGGACTACCCATCTCTTTGACCAGTACAGCTTAGGTATAACTGCCTATCTCTACAAGTGCTGCATAGTTATGTCTGGCCATCTCTATGACCAGTGCTGCTTAGGTATGACTGGCCAACTCTATGACCAGTGCTGCTTAGGTATGACTGCCCATTTCTATGACCAGTGCTTCTTAGGTATGACTACCCATCTCTTTGACCAGTACTGCTTAGGTATGACTGCCTATCTCTATAAGTGCTGCATAGTTATGTCTGGCCATCTCTATGACCAGTGCTGCTTAGGTATGACTGCCCATCTCCATGACAAGTACTGCTTAGGTATGACTGCCCATCTCTATGACCAATGATGCTTAGTTATGACTGCCCATCTCTATGACCAGAGCTGCTTAGGAATAACTTTCCATCTCTATGACAAGTGCTTCTTATGTATGACTGCCCATCTCTATGACAAGTGCTGCTTAGGAATAACTTTCCATCTCTATGACAAGTGCTTCTTAGGTATGACTGCCCATCTCTATGACCAGTGCTCTTATGTATGACTGTCCATCTCTATGACAAGTGCTGCTTAGGTATGACTGCCCATTTCTATGACCAGTGCTACTTAGCTATGACTGCCCATATCTATGACAAGTGCTGCCTAGTTATGACTGCCAGTCTCAATGTCCAGTGCTGCTTACGTATGACTGCCCATCTCTATGACAAGTGCTGGTTAGGTATCACTGCCCATCTCTATGACCAGTGCTGCATAGGTATGGCTGTCCATCTCTGTGACCAGTGCTACTTAGGTATGACTGCCCATCTCTATGATTAGTGCTGCTTAGGTATGACTGCCCATCTCAAGGACCAGTGCTGCTTAGGTATGACTGTCCGTCTGCATGACCAGTGCTGCGTAGGTATGACTGCCATCTCTATGACAAGTGCTGCTTAGGTATAACTGCCCATCTCTATGAGAAGTGCTGCTTAGGTATGACCACCCATCGAAATGACCAGTGCGTCTTAGGTATGACTTCCAATCTCTAGACCAGTGCTGCTTAGGTATGACTGCCCATCTCTATGACAAGTGCTGCTTAGGTATGACTGCCCAGCTATATGAGAAGTGCTGCTTAGGTATGACTGCCTATCTATATGACAAGTGCTGCTTAGGTATGACTGCCTATCTCTATGACCAGTTCTGCTTAGGTACGATTGACCACCTCAATGACCAGTGCTGCTTAGGTATGACTGACTACCTATCTCTATGACAAGTGCTGCTAAGGTATGACTGACAATGTCTATGACCAGTGCTGGTTAGGTATAACTGCCCATCTCTATGACAAGTGCTGCTTAGGTATGACTGCCCATGTCTATGAGAAGTGCTGCTTAGGTATAACCACCCATCGAAATGACCAGTGCGTCTTAGATATGACTTCCAATCTCTAGACCAGTGCTGCTTAGGTATGACTGCACAACTCTATGTCCAGTGCTACTTAGGTATGACTGCCCATCTTTATGACCAGTGCTACTTAGGTATGACTGCCCATCTTTATGACCAGTGCTGTTTAGGTATGACTGCCCATCTCTATGACAAGTGCTGCTTAGGTATGACTATCCACCTCTATGACCACTGCTGCATAGGTATGACTGCCCATCTCTAACATGAGTGCTGCTAACGTATCACTGCCCATCTCTGTGACCAGTGCTGCTTAGGTATGACTGACCATCTCTATGACCAGTGCTGCTTAGGTATGATGGCCCATCTCTATGACCAGTGCTGCTTAGGTATGACCGTCCATCTCTATGACCAATGCTGCTTACCTATAACTGTCCATCTGTATGACCAGTGCTGCTTAGGTATGACTGCCCATCTCCAACACGAGTGCTGCTTAGGTATGACTGCCTTTCCCTATGACCAGTGCTGCTTAGGTATGACTGCCCATCTCTATGACCAGTGCTGCTAAGGTATGACTGCCCTTCTCTATGACCAGTGCTGCTTAGGTATGACTGTCCATCTCTGTGACCAGTGCTGCTTAGGTATGACTGCCCATCTTTATGACGAATGCTGCTTAGCTATGACTGCCCATCTCTGTGACCAGAGCTGCTTTGGTATGACTGCCCATCTCTATGATCAGTGCTGTTTCGGTATGACTGCCCACCTCTATGACCAGAGCTACTTAGGTATGACTGCCCATCTCTATGACGAGTGCTGCTAAGGTATCACTACCCATCTCTGTGACCAGTGCTGCTTATGTATGACTGACCATCTCTATGACCAGTGCTGCTTAGGTATGATGGCCCATCTCTATGACCAGTTCTGCTTAGGTATGACCGTCCATCTCTATGACCAGTGCTGCTTATGTATACCTGTCCATCTGTATGACCAGTGCTGCTTAATTATGACTGCCTATCTCTAATATGAGTGCTGCTTAGGTATGACTGCCCATCTCAATGACCAATGCTGCTTAGGTATAACTGCCCATCTCTATGACAAGTGCTGCTTAGGTATGACTGCGCATCTGTATGACCAGTGCTGCTTAGGTATGACTGCTCATCTCTATGACCAGTGCTGCTTAATTATGACTGCCCATCTCTATGACAAGTGATGCTTAAGTCTGACCGCCCATCTCTATGACCAGTGCTGCTTTGGTATGACTGCCCATCTCTATGACCAGTGCTGCTTAGGTCTGCCTTCCCTTCTCTGTGACCAGTGCTGTTTAGGTATGACTGCCAGTCTGTAGGACAAGTGCTACTTAATTATAACTGCCCATCTCTATGACAAGTGATGCTTAGGTCTGACTGCCCATCTCTATGACCAGTGCTGCTTTGGTATGACTGGCCATCTCTATGACCAGTGTTGTTTAAATATGACTGCCCATCTCTATGACAAATGCTACTTAGGTATGACTGCCCGTCTCAATGACGAATGCTGCTTAGGTATGACTGCCCACCTCTATGACCAGTGCTGCTTAGGTTTGACTGCCCATCTCTATGACCAGTGCTGGTTAGGTATGACTGCCCTTCTCTATGACCAGTGCTGGTTAGGTATGACTGCCCTTCTCTATGACAAGTGCTACCTACGTATGACTTCCCATCTCTATGATGACTGTTGCTTAGGTATGACTGTCCATCTGTATGACCAGTGCTGGTTAGGTATGACTGTCCATCTTTATGACAAGTGCTGCTTAGGTATGACTGCCCTTCTCTATGACAAGTGCTGCTTTGGTATGACTGCCCATCTTTATGACAAGTGCTGCTTAGGAATGACTGCCCTTCTCTATGATGTAGGTATGACTGTCCATCTGTATGACCAGTGCTGCTTTGGTATGACTGCCCATCTCTATGACAAGTGCTGCTTTGGTATGACTGCCCATCTTTATGACAAGTACTGCTTAGGTATGACTCCCCATCTCTACAAGTGCTGCATAGGTATGACTGTTCATCTCTGTGACAAGTGCTGTTTAGGTATGACTGCCCATCTCTTTGACCTGTGCTGCTTAGGTATGACTGCCCATCTCTATGACAAGTGCTGCTTAGGTATGACTGCCACCTCTATGATCAGTGCTGAGTTAGGTATGACTGCCCATCTCTATGACCAGTGCTGCTTAGGTATGACTGCCCATCTCTATGACCAGTGCTGGTTAGGTATGTCTGCCCATCTCTATGACTAGTGCTGCTTTGGCATGACTGCCCATCTCTATGACCAGTGCTGGGTAGGTATGACTGCCCATCTCTATAACAAGTTCTGCTCAGGGGTGACTGCCCATCTCAATGACCAGTGCTGCTTAGGTATGACTGTCCATCTGTATGACCAGTGCTGCTTAGGCATGACTGCCCATCTCTATTACAAGTGCTGCTTAGGTATGACTGCCCACTTCTATGACCATTGCTGCTTAGGTATGACTAGCCATCTCTATCACCAGTGCTTCTTAGGTATGACTGCCCGTCTCTATGACAAGTGCTTCTTTGGTATGACTGCCTGCCCACCTCTTTGACCAGTGCTGCTTAGGTTGGACTGCCCATCTCTACGACCAGTGCTGCTTAGGTTGGACTGCCCATTTCTATGACCTGTGCTGGGTAGGTATGACTGCCCATCTCTATGATGACTGCTGCTTTGGTATGACTGCCCATCTCTATGACAGGTACTGCTTAGGTATGACCGCCCATCTCTAACACGAGTGCTGTTTAGGCCTGACTGCCCATCTCTATTACCAGTTCTGCTTACGTATGACTGGCCATCTCTAGGACAGGTGTTGCTTAGGTATGACCGCCCATCTCTAACATGAGTGCTGCTTAGGCCTGACTTCCCATCTCTATGACCAGTGCTGGTTTGGTATGACTGCCCATCTCTACAAGTGCTGCATAGGTATGATTGTCCATCTCTATCTCCAGTGCTGCTTAGGTTTGGCTGCCCTATCTCTGTGGCGAGTGCTGCTTAGGTATAACTGCCCATCTCTATGATGAGTGCTGCTTAGGTATGACTGTCCATCTCAATGACCAGTGCTGCTTAGGTATGACTGTCCATCTGTGTGACCAGTGCTGTTTAGGTATGACTGCCCATCTCTCTGACCAGTGTTGCTTAGGTATGCCTGTCCATCTCTATGACCAGTGCTGCCGAGGTATGACTGACCATCTCAATGACCAGTGCTGTTTAGGTATGACTGCCCATCTCTATGACCAGTGCTGCTTAGGTATGACTGCCCATCTCTATGAGCAGTGCTGGTTAGGTGTGACTGCCCATCTCTATGATGACTGTTGTTTAGGTATGCCTTCCCATGTCTATGACTAGTGCTACTTATGTATGACTGCCTATTTCAATGACAAGTGCTGCTTAGGTATGACCGCCCACCTCTATGACCAGTGCTGCATAGGAATGATTGTCCTTCTCTATCTCCAGTGCTGCTTAGGTTTGACTGCCCATCTCTATGATGAGTGCTGCTTAGGTATGACTGTCCATCTCAATGGCTAGTGCTGCTTAGGTATGACTGTCCATCTCTATGATGAGTGCTGCTTAGGTATGACTGTCCATCTCAATGGCTAGTGCTGCTTAGGTATGACTGTCCATCTCTATCTCCAGTGCTGCTTAGGTATGACCGCCCATCTCTATGACGAGTGCTGCTTAGGTATGACTGTCCATCTCAATGGCTAGTGCTGCTTAGGTATGAATGTCCATCTCTGCAAGTGCTGCATAGGTATGACTATCCATCTCTATCTCCAGTGCTGCTTAGGTATGACTGCCCGTCTCTGTGACCAATGATGCTTAGATATGACTTCCATCTCTATGACGAGTGCTGCTTAGATATGACTGCCTATCTCTATGACCAGTGCTGCTTAGGTATGACTGCCCATCTCTATGACAAGTGCTGCTTAGGTATGACTGCCCATCTCTATGACCAGTGCTGCTTAGGTATGACTGCTCATCTCAATGACCAGTGCTGCTGAGGTATGACTGACCATCTCAATGACCAGTGCTGCTTAGGTATGACTGCCCATCTCTATAATCAGTGCTGCTTAGGTATGAGTGCCCATTTCTAGGACCAGTGCTGCTTAAGTATGATTGTCCATCTTTATGCAAAGTGCTGCAGTCCAGTGAAACACTTGCCTATCAAACCACTTTAGACAAACACACTTACCTATCGCACCACTTTATCTGGTTTTATACTAGTATTATGTGCTGGCAGTTCTTTTCTTTCACTGATGGTACTTCTCTTTCACCTGTACTATAAAATGGGGTATTACAACACAACACCTACCGAGAGGGCAGAGGTCTTAATATGGGCAAGTTTCTTGGCAGACAGGTAATAAGAAGCACAGCCATCCTTACACATGAACACACACGCACACGCATACGCACACACACACACACACACACACACACACACACACACACACACACACACACACACACACATATATATACACACACACACACACACACACACACACACACACACACACACACACACGCACACACACACACACACACACACACACACACACACACACACACACACACACACACACACACACACACACACACACACACACACACACACACACACACACACTCAGAATCATATGCTCACACATAGTGCTATAGTGAGATAGACAGCTATAGATAAAACAATATAAAATTAAATTCTGGCACAGCTGGTTTTCAGTTCATCCTTAACTGACATGCTAATTTAAGCAAGTAGTGTGAGCTGAAGGAATAAAAATCAAACTCTGTTCTACATCAATAGAATCCCTGATGCCATAAGTATAATTTGAACTATTCTCACTGGCAAATTTAAATGATCATTACAGATCTCAGCAGTAAAATCCACCATAAAAATATTTGCAGCTGTAACAGACCCAGAGCTGATATTTTGGAAATAGCGAACTTTCAGCCACTATTGGCCACATATTCAATAATCTTTCTTTAGCATTTTTGCTGAAAAATTGTCAAAACAATAAAAATCTTTCCTGTCTTTTTGTGTGACTAATAAATCAGATGAGTAACAGTGGCTAACAGGATGAGGACTTCTGAATATTAGCAGTCGATTACAGTGGCATCCTAAGGATTTTCAGTGGGTTACAGTGCTACTTTTATCCCTTTAAAAGTCAAAACACCTCTCATTATGTAAAATGAAATTGTCAAACCACAGGGCAAACTTAATTATATGGGTGACTATCTAGAATGTAATGTTTTTCATTAAATCTTCTGTCAGTCCTAACCTTGTCAACCTAGAGATGGCCCTCTGACTCAGTCAATTCTGCTGGGAAGACAGTCTCACTACTAAAACTGATGTGTACACCTGGATTAGATAGTTATGGGGGTGTGGGGGTGCTGCTCTACTCCTCTAATGGTATTTTGCATGTCCTGACCCCATTACGTCTGCTGGGAGCTCCATTATATCTATCAGTCTGGATGTAGCCTTGTGAGCCCATCTATCTTAATGGGGATCCTGATTCTGTATATCTTTGCAGGGACCTCTAACTCCTTTACTCCTACTAATCCAACTGAGGCCCCTTATTTCAGTTCATCTTGCTAATATAGCCATATTGTTAATTTTACTGGACTGCTATGATAGTTACCCTTCTAAAATATTCTGCTCGGGTGAGTGATCTGATTTTGTTAATGCTGTCAAAGACCCTGGATCTGTTTATGCTGCTTATATGTGTATTGTGTGTGTGTGTGTGTGTGTGTGTGTGTGTGTGTGTGTGTGTGTGTGTGTGTGTGTGTGTGTGTGTGTGTGTGTATGTGTGTGTGTGTGGGGGGGGTGCTCTGATTTTGTTAATGTTGATGTTATCAAAGCCCCTTAAACTGTTTATGGGGGTGGGGCAGAGTGACTCCTTTAATCTGGCTATGGTTATGCAGTTTCTATGGTTATGCAGTTTCTATTAATTATGCTGGGGACAGATGGTTTTATTGTGCAGTTTTTATTAATTATGATGGGATCATTTTGTTCTATTAATTCTTCTAGAGTCTTCTAAACCTGTTAGTTCTTCTGGGGTCACCCAAGCTTGTAAAGATAAAGCCGCTTTATCCATTTACATTCTCAATTTTGGAGCTCACTAACATGCAAGAATACTTGACTAATTCTCTTCCAGCAATACATCAACAAAATGTATTTATCAATTTACTTGCTTCTAAATAACGTTTGATATCTTATTTTGTCTGTGTGAAAAAGTAAATGAATGATTTTGTTGAAGTACCATATTGCACTGAAGCAGGACACAGTTAAAACAGAAACATAATAGGTTTTATTGTTTTGCAGTGTGGGTAGTTTATGTCTGCACCTGTCTCCTCTAGGGTTTCGGACATTGGCAAAGGCGCTTGCCTCCCCCATAGCGTCTTCTTTTAGGCAATGTCAAAATAACAAAATTTCTGATGTAACAAAATCTTCTTAAGGCAAACTAAAGGTTTTGCTGCTTAATGTTAGGACTCTAAACAGGAAGCTGCTCTTCCTGGAAGCACTCCTCACCTTGGAAGATGCTGACGTCTGTGCAGTCAGCAGTCATTGAGGCGTGGGTTCAAGACTGCGAAGAGCACCCCAGCTGTGCAAGGCTACAATGCCTTCCACATTTTTAGACCTCAAAATGAGCATGAAAGTACCAAAGGTGGAACTGTGTCCATCTTCATTAAGGCCAAGCACACCGCAAGACTGGTCAAACAGTATAACTCTCAAACTATTCCATGTTCAATTAACTATAAGCAAAGTACCCTACCATATCATTACTAGCTATAGATTCCTCCATCATGAACCAAGAAAAGCACACCACCTATCTGGACTTACTAGAGTTACTCACCATACAGCCAAAACACGGCCTCAGTGGGACCAGATAACATCCCAGGTGTGAGATCTGGGAACACAGGTTGATAGCAATCTGAACTTTGACTGCCAAATTTCCACAGTGGTAAGAAAGCCTTCCATGTTGTGCATCCCATAAGTAAGGGCATCAACATCCAGGTCTAAGGATGTTATAACTGCACTGTACTCGACCCTCATCAGACCATTAATAGAGTATAATGCGCCCTTTTGCATGTACCTCACCAGACACCTGCAGCAGCTGGAGAGACCACATAGGTTTCTCATCAAGAAAATATGGAGTGTCCAAACCATGACCTATGTGGACAACTCACAATTAACATGGCTAGACTTGTAAGGGTTCTAGGGCTGCTAGCCTAGTAACCTCCTGTAAACCCATGTTTCTACTACTTATGGTTGCAGGTTAATTCATAATCTTAACTTATGTGTGGGCAACATTTTGTGGGATTGTGCACTGCATCATAGGTTGCTGAAGCCTTTCTGTTTGTAACATTAATATTAATATAGTATACTTTTTGTTCATGTTGTGTGTAATTATCCTTTATGGATATATTGTCAGTCCAGTGTCTATGACGATTTGTTTGTTTTCACTGAAAATAAAATAACAAAAAGCCAGTAAATGACTGGAGTAGCAAAAATCAGAAGTCACTGATAAATGATTAACGCGTTTCGTTCACTTTTAATCCACCATGAACTTCATCAGAATAACCATTACAAACTCTGTTCAGATTTAAATACCTTTTCAAATGAAAACCATGTGACATTATCATCCAATACTAAAATTCGGACTTTATAATCCTTAAAGAAGTATTATTTAGTTAGAAAACAAATAAAATGTTTATAACCATACATAATATAAAACATTTTATATAAATCATTTTATAACCATACATAATATAAAACATATTAAAAGTGAACGAAACGCGTTAATCATTTATCAGTGACTTCTGATTTTTTTTCTCCTCCAGTCATTTTTTGGCTTTTTGTTATTTGGTTCTTTTGTGTGTTTCTTGAAAAAGTTTTCACTGAAAATGCCTATGCCAGCATGTTAAATGCATACCTTTGTTATACATGCATGCTTACATGAAATGGTCAGTCAGAACTTGAAGGTAAAATGTTTAAGAGGTACTTGTGTGGACAGTGTTGTGGAATCTTTGACACATTATGATAACCGTGGTCATTGTTGGACCACTGTTTGATTTCTATTATTATATTACAATAGATGCCAATGGGAAAAAAAAAACATAAAATATAAATGACACAAAAAATAGTTTTGCAAGGGGCAGCCCCCAAACTTTTTACTACTTATATATACCAGCTGTGAGATCATGCAGTTATGGAGAAAGAGAAACATTCAAAATTGTGAAAAAACAATCCCACCCCCCAGTGCATGATTGCACAATCTAGTTAAACACTGAAAAGCAATAAACCAATGAAGAAGCATGCACTATCTCACTTGATGAATGGAATGTTTGATAAATGGGACACAATTACTAGTCCTAGCAAACTGACACAATGATAGAGTCCCCTGCAGCCCTGTTTTGAGCAGACCGATTTGCTGCTTGGGTGGACTTCATTAGTAGGATGTGTGGATGAGAATGGTGGCACATCTGTGGGTCTGGCTACTTTGGTGTGGTACAGAAGTCTATAAAATGCCTGTAACTTTAAGCCAGTGTCCACTTTTGCTGTTTGACAGAGAAACTTGCTTATGGAGATGATGTTGGAGATTAAGACATGAATATGCTGTGTCAGTACAGCCCTTGGAATGGGCACCCAAAGTTATAAATTGGTGCTTACACAGTTTATATGTCTCAGTGTTTTGGGATCTAAGAGACACTGTCATCCCTGTTCATTGGGAGATCACTTATTCAGTCCCATTAACTGAAACCCTTCTCAAGTGAAAAAAGTGCCGGTGTTCAATCCTGAAAGAAATTAAAGGCTTAGGCTATTAACTGCTGCAACATCATCAGATTTCAAAGCAGTAGGCCCACGTGTGGCTTTGGCTGTTCTACGTGGAACAATACATAACATTCCAGACTATCACTAATGCCAACATTTTACCAGAACCACGAAGACTTAGACTTCACTAGGTGTCTATCTGCTGGCACTTATGGGAACGATTCCCCTCTGTATACAGAAGAAATAAGGGCATGACCGCAGGAAAAAAGGGGTACCACTTAAAGGAATGAAGGGATGTTCAAAGGATTGCCAGTATATAGCCCTAGGCCTAGCTGCTTCATAAAGTCTGTAGTTTCATTAGCAGTTACTGGTTCTTGTTGCCATCTTTTGTTTGCAGACAGGAAGACAGAGAAAGAGAGAGAAGGAGGCCAGCCTCTGGGTCTGACTCTGCCTAGTTTCCCACCCTGAAAGCTATGCAGAAGGTAGACTGCACCAAGGGCTCTCCATGGGCTCTACTCTGAAAGCCATGAGACCGATACTTTCAAACACAGCAGAATAATCATGTAAAAACTTACAACTATTATGATGGGGCATATCACAATTACTGAAACATGGAAAATCAGTAAAGCCTAGCCCTCTACCTAATGCTACTTCTGAAGTGAGTAATGCTTTTAGTGACTATTACTCTGGCATAGTCATTAACATCATAAATCACAAATGTTCGTGAACGCTAAAATATGTATACCTAAGCATGTGCAAAATGAAAACAGCAAAACAGCGAATGAATTAAATTCGTTTTAAGCTTCCAACATATATTTTATCACATATATCAGAATGCAGTACTAATATGGTGCCTGTCCAAGCCATTCATAAACTACTCTGTAAGATGATATGTAGCTGTTTAGCAATAGACAACTGCCAACGAAATTCCTGAAGGTGCTACAGAAGCCATGGTATGTGTAGCTTTTTCTTATTGTTAAGTACCCACTAAAGTTATAAAGCTATTCAAGCTCAAATTCACACTTCGATTATGGATTGTCCTAAAAGTTGCATCGTTTTTCTTTTTCATGGCTATAAACCCTGTTAAGCCTTTTATAGCCTAGAAGCAAATAAACCTGATTAGCATTAGCCCCACATTATCCCTCTGCACAAAGGAGGAAATTCAACAGACATTAATAACTTTAGACCTGTAGCAATCTTATCTCCTCTTGCCAAAATACTTGAAAAATGTACTCAAAAATAATTGAATATCTCCTGCAGGAAGAACTCCTATCCCCTACAGACCATGGCTTCCATCCTTCCCATAGTACTAGCACTGCCCTTCTAACCTATATAGATCCTGTCAATAAAGCTAGAGATAACGGCAAACCAGTCTCTTCCTTATTTCTAGATTGTCTAAAGCCTTCGATACAGTTTGTCACAGCAAACTTCTACTTCAAATGTCCTCACTAGGCCTCTCTCAGCCCACCCTTCTGTGGTTCAAAAGCACCTGTCCAGTAGGTATCAGTAAGTAAAATGGCAGCCCACCCTCTCCATACCTCCCAGTCATCACCGGTGTACCACAAGGCTCTATCCTTGGTCCCCTCACCTGTAACATTTCCATCAGCACCCTCTATACTTCCACACAACAGGCCACCCTAATACAATACGCAGATGATTCCACTCTCATTTACACATCTGACAACATGGTACACCTCCAAAAAATTACTCAGGAAGCTCTAACATCCAGTGAAACATGACTTTGTAACTTGCAACTTATGCACAACACAAAAAAGACCAAACTACTACTTTTATCTCCAAATCCATCTCTCATGAAAAAAACAAGATTTAAATTCCTCTGTCTTGATAATACAACCATTATAGTCACTTCTCATAGTAAATTATTAGGGGTGACAGTGGATGATAAACTCACATTCAACCTGCATGTACAAAACTGCATAAGAAAAACACATCAAAAACTAGGGGTGCTGTACAGAGCCAAAAACTTTCTCACTGACAACTAAAACTAGACTTACCACCACCTATCTCCTCACCACTCTCCTTTATGGTGCTCCCATCCTCACTAACCTCCAGACTTCACAAAAATTCAAACCTGAACAATGCTATAACAAAGTTGCTAAATTTGCAGTACATACCCCTTTCAGAACCCAACACTGTATGTCACTGAAAAGCCTAAATTCATTAGAACTGTCACATCAACTAGAATATATAGAACTTCTTACCACCTATAAAATTACCTGCTTTCCATCTGCCTGTCCAGCACTGAAAAACATTCTACACAACTATGTTCCTAGTCGGTCTTTGCGATCCAGTGACCAAAACCTCCTGTCTGCCTACAAACCTAGCAAATCTGTTGGGCATTATCTGTACTCGTACAAGGTTGACAAGGCCTGGAACTCCTTACTTGTATCTATCAGTTCTATACCCTCTCTTCCATCTTTCAAAACTACTGTGAAAGGCTTCCTAGCTAAAATCTGGCTCTGTTCTTGCTCAAAACCAGGAAAAACTGTATCTATAAATATGAACAAGTAACTTTTCATTCCATATACCTCCTTACTCTCATAGGTTCATAGGTTCATAGGTAGGTACTAGGCTATCAGCCCTGGGGCCTATACAAGCCTAGCCAAAAAGGTACCCTGGCGTTTGCCACCCAAGAAAATTATTTTCCTGTGCCCCCTGTCGAGCAGAGTCAGAGAGGTGATCCCCGGGGTGAATTTCCTATCTCCCATCCAATCATCAAGATTTTTTCTTGAGGAGTGCTAATGAGGAGCTTTGTTTGATATAGATAGGTAGTTTGTTCCAGAGTATGGGAAGTCTCTGGGACAGGAATCTATCCCTCCAGCATGTTCTGTTTATTGTAGTGACAAGGTTTAGGTCCTTAGAGCGTGTAGCTCAGAGGGATTGGGATTTCTTTACATGGAGCATGTCCAACAGCTCTTAGTTTGACATAGCTTTGTATGTTAGGCAGAGATCGCCTCTTAGTAGGTGATATGTGACGGAGTAAAGCTGGAGTTTTTGAGACGGTCTGCATAGGGCATCTGTTTGAGGCCAGTAATCCTCTTTGTGAGGTATTTCTGCAGCCTTTCCAGTTGTTGTAGATGTCTTGTGAGGTACATACCAAAAGGGGCACTGTACTCTATAATGGGTCTAATGAGTGACGAGTAGAGGGGAACAATGGATGAGAAACCTTTTGTGATGAGGTGTACCACGTAGAAGGATTTCCTGACTACTGTGGCGATGTGATTATCAAAGGAGAGACTACTGTCCACCTGTGTCCCAAGGTCTCTTATCACACTTTCAGTGTTAAGTAGACTACCACCTATGTGGTAGCTCATGGGTACAGAGTTTTTGCCAAACGGGATGACAATGCACCTTTTGGCACTGAGCTTGTGGTCATGGCTTTGACAGCAGGCATCTGTCTCAGTGAGGCCCTTTTGTAGGATGTCCACATCATTAGGAGTTTCAATTATGGCTCCTAGTTTGCAGTCATCTGCAAACTTTGTTAGCCAAAGACCTTCTGTATTAGCCTGTACTTCAGAAAAGTAGACACCAAATAGGAGAGGACCCAGGACTGAACCCTGTGATACTCCACTTGTCACTGGTCTGAAGTCGGATTTGGAGTCTGCTACTTTCACAGTGTGGGTTCTGTCAGTGAGCCAGTTGGCAACCCATCTTGTGACATAGGGATTTATACCTAGTTTAGTGAGTTTATTTATAATTCCATAGTGGGGGATGGTGTCAAAAGCCTTGGTGAGATCTAGATAGGTTGTGTGAACCACCTTACCCTTGTCTATGGCTTTGGTGACTGCTTCAAAGAAATCTATCAGGTTTAGGAGACATGATCTGCCTTTTACAAACCCAAACTGGGTGGGGTCCAGAGTTTGGAGATTTTTTACATATACTTCTTTCATGTTCAATATTTATATTAGGTAGATGTACTTTTTAACCCTATTCACATGAATTGACATCATCTTCATTGAACAATGGGCATTTTATAGAAATATTCATCATTTAACTTGTCACTGTTTAGATGTGTTTTTTTATAAATTTGAGATATTTCCCTTAGGAGGTATTACACAAACATGTATCCAATGAATTACAGAATTTTTGTTCTAACTGGAGAGTAGGTTTTATCAGGAATAATTGTAGTTTGCATTTAATGTGAGAAAATTGAATATTTATAAGTTTCAATGTTTTTAAATTTTACTTTGTGTTATTAATTAACGACTTTTTGGCGCCAAAATCTCTTTAAATAGATTGTCATCACTCTGTTTACTGGTTCTGATGAAATCTGCTTGGTTGCAGATGAAAGCGCTTAACCGGATTACTAGGCTTGTTTTCTGTGTTCATTTTCGTTGTATGGCAAAATAAACTTGGTGTTTATTTCTTCTCCGAGCGGAAGTTTCTTTGGAGTATTGCGTTGGGAATTACCAGTTTGTGGTTGTGGTTCGCTTTATTCAATTTGTACCTAGTTGCTTTTTTTCCTGATGGCTGATACTTCTGAGTCACCATCCGCTTTATTGGAGAACGATGAGCTTGTCACTTTAAGGGCAGACGTCAATTCTTTAAAAGCCGACGTCAGTAAGTTACTGGACCTAGTGAATACACTTTCTCTCAACATTATTCAACGGACGGAGCCAGTTCCTTCTGACTTAACAAAACCTGTTAATTCGACCGGCTTTTCTGCCAAAGCAACGGCTATGAGCGAGAATGTTACTGTTGGAGATAATGTTAGTCCTTTTAACAACAGCTGCAACGAAATCCCGAATGCGCAACCTCCTAATGTACAAATACTTGTGTCGGGAGGGATTTTGCAGCATCAAGACAAACATAGTACTAACAAAGAAAAAACTTTAGACAACAATTTAAACGCCTCTGTGGATGTTGACTGCACCTTCGACTTCAGTCTTTTTCAACTGGATGATGAGTCAAATCGACAAGGAGCTAGACCAAAATACCATGATGTGGTTAAAACATATTCTACCACAACCAAACATCAGGAGCCAATAAAAGGTACTGTCAATAAGAAATCTATTTCCAGTCCTTTGTTTAAATCCAATAGGCACTGCAACAAAAATCAAGCAGGGTATGGTTTGGAAAAATGTGATAAATTTGGGGACATTGACAATTTTTTAAACTGTGACATTGTTTTTAAACAAAAAGACATTGATTATGGTCATAAAAAGACTAAATATGCCTCAAATGAAACTTCAATTAAAGAAAAAATATATGCTCTGGGGAAGAAAATTTTACATGCAAAATGTATTAAGATTGACAATGCCTATTTACAACAATGTATTAATTCAGGAATTGTACCTAAAGGGTTGCGGTTTTTTAAATTACCATTAGGGTTAGAATACAGTGACAATGCTGTTAATGATTTTAATACTATGTTTGATGAATTTGGTTTTTTATTTATGAAAAAATTGATGAAGTATAATGATGAAAAAATGGGAATTATTATTAACAAAATTGAGAGTTTAAATGAAGAAATAATTCAGGATATTAATTTTGATAAATGGTATGAACTATACCATAAACAATTTCAAATAGCTGAAAACAAGGCAGCCATCACTTTTAATAGGAAAAATAGAACAATTGATAGAGACTTGGGCTCTTACAAAATTCAGAAAGCTTACATATGGCCACACAAAAGAAATACCCATATTCAGCCTAATATGGAATTTGATAGAATAGACAGAGGTCGTATTGACTCTTGGGGAATAGAAGATGATGAGAATTTTCAAGGGGGACGGTTCCACCCTCCCCCCAAATTTTACAAAAGAAAGTTTCAGCACTAGACAAAGATGTGTCAGTTGTTTTACGGGATTCCAAGTGTGAACTAACATGTTTAGGAGGTAGTAAGGTAAATAATGACAAAATAGAAGAATTGACTGTATTGACCACAGGAGATCAAACACCCCCGAAGATACAAACCTCTCATGGTTTAAAAGTTTACAATTATACCGAGTTTTACATTAATGAAGACTTTTGCCTGTTATTTAGTAAAGGGATGAAATTCATCCCTACGCCTCGGTTTAATATTGTAGACATTATAAAGGAAATCAAATTTTATTGTCGTAGATTGAACCTGGCCTTACAGTTTAAAGACAAGAACAAGGTTAGTGACAACTTGAGTAGGAACCATAACTTAAAAAAGAAAAGTGCCTTTATACCTGGTTACCACCCTACTGTTGCTCAATTTGAAAAGATTGTCACCCAAGACTTGTACTGGTTAAATCACCAGGTTAAGGTCAAAAATGATCACGTATTTTCACAAAAAGATAATCTTACCCTTAAAGAGAGGCAATGTTTGAATGACATAATAAATGACCGGGAATCAGGATAATGAAGCCAGATAAAGGAGGCGGGATTGTTATTTTTAACACTTATGATTACAACCAAGAGATTTATAACATCCTTCACAATTCTGGCAAATACGAGGAAATATCTCTCAATGAAGTCAATATAGGTTATAAACGTATTGACTTAGCAATTGAAGAGTACTTGGTGGATAATAGGATCACTAATGACACATATGAATTCATCAGGGAAGAATTCCCAAAGATGGCTACTATATTTGGGATACCCAAGTTACATAAGAATCTCAAAAAACCTCCTTTCAGGCCAATCATCTCTTGTTCAAAATCTAAAACTTTCAACATAGGGGTCACCATTAATACTTGGACAAAGCACATTTATAATAATGTGAATCATTTGACCAAGGACTCTTGGAAGTTTTTGGCTAATTTGACCCCATTGGTGTGGCAAAAGGATTTAATTTTTTTAACAATAGATGTGGTAGACCTTTTTTCCAGTATACCTAAAGAGACCGGGCTGGAATTTTTTTGCAATAGTCTAAGAAAATATTCTGTCCTTAGTTGGGACAAAATAAATCTTATAATGGACATGATGGGATTGGTTTTGGACTACAATTTTTTAGAATTCCAAGGGGAACTTTTTAGACAGAATAGTGGGGTCGCAATGGGGGCCTCTTGTGCCCCAGTGTTCGCTAATCTCGTCATGTTAGAATGGGAATCCCAATTTGTTTTCTCAAGTGAGTTTTACAAACATATGGTTTACTACACAAGGTACCTCGATGATTTGTTTATCCTTTGGAATGGACCTGTTGAATTGATTAAGGTTTTTATTGACTACTTGAACAACACCACTAGTTTTTTAAAATTCACTTATAAGTTTGAAAGAAAAGGCATCCCCTATTTAGACACCTACATCAGTTCTAATGACAAAGAATTTGAGTCAAGAATTTACAGGAAAGAGACCTTTTCGAATGACTATTTAATTTATGGAAGTTGTCACCCCCCTACACATTTTTAAAAGTGTATTTAAAGGCCAATGCATTAGAGCAGCCCGCATGTCATCTAACACAGAAATTATGGAACAAGAAATGAATGTCATTTACAACATGTTTTTAAACAGGGGTTATCCCGAGGCTATGCTCAACCCTATTATTACATATGTTAAAAATGAATGGGGTAAAAAGTTTTCACCCTTATTAGGGAAACCTTTTTTGCAGAACAAAAAAGATGACCAAAATAGAAATATTTGTGTACTCATGTATAGTCCATACACGAACTTCATCAAAGACATATTTTACAAGCATTGGAATCTCATTACTACATCTGATGAAGTTAGTGAAATAATAGGCCCATTTCCTAAGTTTGTGTTTAAGACCTCAGCAAATATCAAAAATATGTTAGAAGGTAATAAGGAAAAGAAGAATGGGGGAAAGAAGTACACACCTACAGGAAAATGTGGAACTTGTAAGCAATGTAAAGAAATTAACAACGCCAATGTCATTAGGTTAAACAATATAGTGAAGACACGGTTGTTTAGCTTGGGAGGGAATTGTAACACCCCAAGAGTGGTTTATGTTGCCAAATGCACTTTATGTGACGCATACTACATAGGGAAGACTGAAAGGAAACTCAAAACAAGAATATATGAACATCTATACAAGATTAAGAAACAAGATCCTAAAAATGCTCTTAGTAAGCATATATTAGATAGAGGTCTTGATCACAGTTTCCTTTTTAGCATTATTGACCACATAAGTAATACAGAATTAAAGGGTAATTGGAAAACGTATCTTGCCTTGTTGGAAAGCAAATGGCAAATAATATGTGATGCCACCACTCATCCTGGGCTTAATGACTTCATTAGTATTAAACCCTTTCTTTTACTAGATGTTTAATTTTCAACTTTTTAATACTTAATATTAATTATTTAACATTTTAACATTTTAACATAATGTATTTATTTGTACGTATCTTACATATTCATAGATATTTATTCATTATATATTATGCATATTTATATTTATATAATTTACAATTCATATTTATATATTTATATATTTATATATTTATATACATATTTATTTACACATATGATATTTATTTATATTTATTTTTATATAATTACAAACATTGAAATTTATACATATACATATGTATATATATATTTTTTAAACACATTTTTACATATACTTCTTTCATGTTCAATATTTATATTAGGTAGATGTACTTTTTAACCCTATTCACATGAATTGACATCATCTTCATTGAACAATGGGCATTTTATAGAAATATTCATCATTTAACTTGTCACTGTTTAGATGTGTTTTTTTAAAAATTTGAGATATTTCCCTTAGGAGGTATTACACAAACATGTATCCAATGAATTACACAATTTTTGTTCTAACTGGAGAGTAGGTTTTATCAGGAATAATTGTAGTTTGCATTTAATGTGAGAAAATAAATATTTATAAGTTTAAATGTTTTTAAATTTTCCTTTGTGTTATTAATTAACGACTTTTTGGCGCCAAAAACTCTTTAAATAGATTGTCATCACTCTGTTTACTGGTTCTGATGAAATCTGCTTGGTTGCAGATGAAAGCGCTTAACCGGATTACTAGGCTTGTTTTCTGTGTTCATTTTCGTTGTATGGCAAAATAAACTTGGTGTTTATTTCTTCTCCGAGCGGAAGTTTCTTTGGAGTATTGCGTTGGGAATTACCAGTTTGTGGTTGTGGTTCGCTTTATTCAATTTGTACCCTTTTGTAGGATGTCCACATCGTTAGGAGTTTCAATTATGGCTCCTAGTTTGCAGTCATCTGCAAACTTTGTTAGCCAAAGACCTTCTGTATTAGCCTGTACTTCAGAAAAGTAGACACCAAATAGGAGAGGACCCAGGACTGAACCCTGTGGTACTCCACTTGTCACTGGTCTGAAGTCGGATTTGGAGTCTGCTACTTTCACAGTGTGGGTTCTGTCAGTGAGCCAGTTGGCAACCCATCTTGTGACATAGGGATTTATACCTAGTTTAGTGAGTTTATTTATAATTCCATAGTGGGGGATGGTGTCAAAAGCCTTGGCGAGATCTAGATAGGTTGTGTGAACCACCTTACCCTTGTCTATGGCTTTGGTGACTGCTTCAAAGAAATCTATCAGGTTTAGGAGACATGATCTGCCTTTTACAAACCCAAACTGGGTGGGATCCAGAGTTTGGAGATTACCAATGTCATTGTTTATAAGTTCCATGATGATACGTTCCATGGCCTTGCAGCCCAGGCTCTTTAGGCTAATGGGGCGGTAGTTCTCAGGGTATGTGGTGGCTCCCTCTTTGTGGAGTGGGATAACTGTTGCTGTGCGCCATTCAGTGGGCACAAATCCTGAGGTGAGGCTATGATTGAACATGGTGCTTAGGTGGGGTGCCAGTTCATTCTGTAGTTCATGTAGAACGCAGCCTGGGATGTTGTCAGGTCCCATGGATGCTGTGTTTTTGGCTTTGGAGAGTGTGTTTTTTACCCATGCAGCCGTGATTACAGGAACTTTGCATTCTTCTGGTATAGAGATGGGCCCTTTAGGGGGTAAAGTTAGCACTGATCCTATCTGCCAGGATGTTGGCAATATCAATTGGTTCTGTATATTTAGTGCCATTGTGTTGTAACTCAGAGCAGATCTGAGTGCTGCCATTGAGATTCTTGACATTGCTATAGAATGCTATAGAATGCTTTGTGGTTGTCTTTAGAATCAGTGGCGATTGTTTTGAAAAAAAAAAAGAATCAGTGGCGATTGTGTTTTCGTAACTAGCTTCATCACTTACTTCCTCACTGCTATCAAATTCTCTTCCCTGACTTTCTCTCTACATATACCATAAGCCTGTTTTCCCTCACTTCATAATGTAATTCCTGTTTGTATTAGACTAACTTACTTTTATTTATTTATTTATTCCAGTTTGATTACCGGGAAAGTCCACTGGGTCAACATGGCCCATTTTCAGTGGAGACCTAGGGAGAAAACCTCAGAAAATGCATAAAAAAATATTACATACAGGATTTCAACACAATCAAGAATTTAGAAAGCATTAAACAGTTTACAGAATATGATTTCAAGGACTGCAGGACAGTATGAGGGTACAATTCATACTGAAATTGATTAAAATTTGTTTTTTTTACATTACGTTGTGGTTATTACATTTGCATAGTAAAGCAGTAATTGTTAGAGAATTCCTAAACAGATAGTTAAGGTTGTAGGAAGGAGAAATAGTGGTGACGCTTTGAGTGAAAGTATTAGAGATAGAAATTAGTGCTTAATATTTACAATATTTACCTGTTTTGTTGAGCAGGTATAGTTCTGGGAGTAGAAGGATTGTGTAGTATTTACAAGTTTTGTTGAGCAAGTATAGCTGTAGGAGTAGAAGGATTAGGTAGTACTTTTAATTTCTCTACAAACTGTCTAAATTTTCTATAAATGTAATTCTCTAAATTTTTTCTCCCACCCCCTCTCCAACCCTCTCTCCTTCGTCTTGCCCTCTGACTTCAGCTTCAACACCAAAAGAATCAACTTCTTCAGCTTCCTTCCAGTTGCACCTGTAATTCATACCTGTTAGTCAATGCCCATAGGTCACTGCTAGGACACTCTGTTATCTGTCCACTACATTTTGCCCTTTACCCCTCTACTCTTACCCTGTACTTAAGCTACTTATTACTCCTCCTGCTTTTCTTACTTAACTTGTTATCCAGTGTCCCATCTCTGTCTCTTCTCCTGCTGTTGTACCCCCTACTATGTCTAATATTTGCTCTCTTTGTTGTTATACTCCCTACTGTGGCTAACTTGTTCACAAGTCAACTGTATAAAGCAAAAAAATGCAACCCCTACTGACAATGTTCACCATTCTTGATAAGCTAATTCTTTATTTTTCACTAAGTACTGCTTGATTTCTTTCTAACTTCAGAATATTGGCCTAAATACTTCATCCTTAAATTTTCAGGGTCTACATATTAGTTTCCCCTCAAGTCTTTGGCAGTGCTCTGTACCGACTCAAACACATTGAGTAACATTTTTCCTGTAAAAGGAATATATAAGGAAACAGCTTCAGTACTTAGTAATAGTGACCATCCCTCCTGGCATGTCTAAAGGTCAGCTCACTGCGCTTTTTCATATTAACCTGGTGAACTTGGGCATTCTGAGGCAATGTCGCAACTGCATCATGTACACAGACAACTCTCTCCTCTTATCTCCCAACACTCAGACTTGTGAGAGGTGCACTTATATATCCAAACTGGAAGCCATGCACTCTCAAGCCAAGACTGGAATAGCTGGTCAAGAGGAGAAGGTCAACACCTGCACCACACCACATGCAACACATAACCCTCCAGAACACCCACCATCACAGCTCTCACATAAAACACAAACCACACACCCACCTTCAGGGAGGGTCTCAGTAGAAATCTACCCAAACAGCAGAGACCACCACAACACAGCACAGACCACAAGACACATAGCTCACCTACACAGTGTGCCCCTTAACCTAAGCCCCTCAGGCAAAACAGCTTGCCCAATACACTAATCATAGGTGACTCAATAGTGAGGCACACAGATGTCCCACTCACTAGGTTGAATAAGGAGACGGTAACAGTCAGCTGTCTATCAGGTGCCAGAATTCGACACATAACATACGCACTCAGGTCACTCCACAACAAGTACAAGTATGACACTGTCATTGTCCATGGGGGTGTGAATGATCTGAGATGCACCTCCCTGGACTACATGAAAAGAGACATGGTGGAGCTCTTGGATTATGTGGCCCAGGCAGGTATGACCCTAGTCCTGAGCAGCATCCTACCGTCACCCATGATGATACCGCAGTACAAGCAGAAAATGGTTGACTTCAACAATTGGCTAAGTTTCTTGTGCCATTCTAAGGGGATCCAGTATCTGTCTGCTTGGGATGACATGATTGGCAGACTTTGATGCTTTGCCAGAGATGGCCTGCATCTGTCACCCCTGAGTTTCCAGATACTGGTTCATAGGTTGGTACTAGGCTATTGGCCCTAAGGACTATACAAGCCTAGCCATAACAATTCCCTGGCTATTTCTTCCCACAATATTTACTTCCCTCTCTTGCCACCCCTGTAATGCTTTTTTTAGGTGATGTTCCAAAGACCAAATTACCACAATAACAGCTATAAAGAAATGCAATCTGAGGGTCATGCTGCTCAATGCTAGAAGTCTAAATCTCAAGATGCACTTGCTCAAAGCACTCCTCAAAATGGAGAACATCGACATTTGTGCTGTAATGCAGACCTGGTTTAAAGCAGCAGAAAGCACCCCTGCACTACCAGGCTATAACTTATTCCACACTTTTCGGCCCCAGAACATGGACCGAAGCTCTAAAGGTGGTGGTGTCTCCATATTCATAAAGGATATGCACACCTCCAGACTAGTAGCCCAGCATAATACATCTGAGATACTTCAAGTACAACTAACATTGGGTAAGACAGCGATTCAGGTCATAGCCTGCTATAGGTCCCCAACTATGTCCCAAGACTCTCACTCCACATTCCTAAGTACCCTGGAAACTATTAGAGTCCAACCCAACACACTGATACTAGGTGACATCAACTACCCCACCATCAACTGGGGAAACTACTCATGCACCAATACACTGGCCCAACACTTCCTGGAATTCATCAATTCCAATGCCTTGGACCAGCTCATTCTTACCCCCACTAGAGGAAGCAACATCCTTGACCTGGTTATTTCTAACATGGACAACTGTTGCTTTGCACCAATAGTCATTTCCTCCCTGGTTAGATCTGACCACAAACTAATCACCATGGAAATCCACATCTCACCCACACCCCCCGCAAAGGTAACCACCATGAAAAACTTCTCCAAAGCTGACCTTGGGCTCCTAAAAACAGAAGTGGCTAACTTCATGGCACCCATGTCAATGGAAAATAGATGCATGACAGCCAAATCATACACCAATGCACTGTACGAACACGTACATAAATGTATGGAACTAGCCATACCCAACAGAACCAAGACACTCTCTTCCAAAAAAAGGAAGTCAGTCTGGTAGTCCCCTGCCATTAATAAACTCTACAACAAAAGGAAGAAACTGTTGCAGAAAAGGTGAATTCCCAAGACTGGAAAAGCTCCCTTATTAGCCTCAACAAAAAGTTGAGATCCCTCATCAAAACCTCTAAAGCCAGCTATGAAGGCAGAATTGCAGCAGACACTAAAAACAATCACAAAGCCTTCTATAGTTATATCAGAAATCTCCACGGCAATACCCAGGTTTGCTCTGAGTTACTGCACAATGGTACCTCCTATACTGAGCCAACATACTGGCCAACAGATTCAGTGCCAACTTTACCCCCCCCCTCCCCAAAGGACCGATTACAATACCGGAGGAATTACATGCACCCAGCATTACTGCAGCACAGGTTAAAGCTGCATTGTCCAAGGCCAAGCATACAACTTCCATGGGACCTGACAATATCCCTGGATGTGTTCTACATGAACTACAAAATGAACTGGCACCACATCTGTGTGCCCTGTTCAATCATAGCCTCACCTCAGGCTTTGTCCCTACCAAATGGTGCACTGCTACAGTCATCCCTCTCCATAAAGGGGGAGCGACTACAGACCCTGGGAATTATTGCCCCATTAGCCTGATGAGTCTGATATGTAAGGCTATGGAGTGCATTATCATGGACCTAAATAACAAGGATATAGGGAATCTCCAAACTCTAGATCCCACGCAATTTGGTTTTGTGAAAGGTGGATCATGCCTGCTCAACCTGGTTGATGTCTTTGAGTCAGTCACCAGGGCTGTGGATGAGGGTAAGGCAGTTCATACAGCCGACCTCGATCTGGCCAAGACCTTTGATACCATTCCCCACTCAGGAATTACTGATAAACTCACCAAACTAGACATCAACTCCTATATCACTAGGTGGGTTGCAAATTGGCTCACAGATAGAACCCACAGTGCGAAAGTAGTGGACTCCAAGTCAGACTGCCGACCAGTCACGGGTGGAGTCCCACAGGGATCGGTCCTGGATCCTCTCCTTTTTGGCATCTACTTATCAGAAGTCCAGGCCAACACAGATGTACTCTGTCTGACCAAGTTTGCAGACAACTGCAAGCTGGGAGCCATTATTAACTCCTCAAGTGATGTAAACATCCTACAGAAAGGCCTCACTGAGACCAATGACTGGTGTCGAAACCATGGCCTTAAGCTTAGTGCCAAAAAATGTGTCATCATCCCCTTTGGGAAAAACTCAGTTCCCACTAATTACCACATTGATGGGAGTCCACTGAACACTTAAGGCGTTATAAGAGATCTGGGGACACAGGTTGACAGCAATCTCTCCTTTGACCACCACATTGCCACTGTGGTCAGAAAGTCCTTCTATGTGGCACATCTCATTACCAAGGATTTTGCATCCAGGAAGAAAGAGGTCATCATTTCTCTCTACTCTTCCCTCATTAGGTCAGTCATCAAGTATAATGCCCCATTTGGCATGTACCTTACTATACACATGCAACAGCTGGAAAGGCCACAAAAGTTCATAGGTTCATAGGTTGGTACTAGGCTATCAGCCCTAGGGCCTATACAAACCTAGCCATAACAATTCCCTGGCTATTTCTTCCCACACTATTTACTTCCCTGGACCGCTGTCTAGCAGGGCGACTGATGTGATCCCCGGGGTGAATTTCCTTTCTCCCATCCAATCATCAAGGTTCCTTTTGAAGAGGGCCAAAGAGGTGCTCTGCTTGACATGTATGGGCAGTCTATTCCAGTGTCTGGAAAGTCTCTGGGTCAGGAACCTATCCCTCCAGCATGTTTTGTTTATTGTGATTACAAGATTTAGATTCCTGGAGCATGTGGCTCTGAGGGATTGGGATTTGTTTACGTGTAGCATTTCCAACAGCTCTGGGTTTGACATGGCCTTGTACGTTAAGCAGAGATCACCTCGGACTAGACGATATGCGACAGAGTATAGCTGGAGTTTTTTAAGGTGGTCAGCATAGCACATCTGCTTTAGGCCTGTGATTCTTTTTGTGAGGTATTTCTGTGGCCGTTCCAGTTGTTGCAGATGTCTGAGAGGTACATACCAAATGGGGCATTGTATTCTATGATGGGTCTAATGAGGGATGAGTACAGTGGGACAATGACCTCCTTTTTTCTGGATGAAAAGCCCTTAGTGATGAGGTGTGCCACATAGAAGGATTTCCTGACTGTTGTGGCAATGTGGTTATTGAAGGTGAGACCACTGTCCACCTGTGTCCCTCAGTCTCTTATCACACTTTCAGTGTTTAGTGTACTGCCACCTATGTGGTAATTCATGGGTACATGTTTTTCCCAAAGGAGATAACAATGCATTTCTTGGCATTGAGCTTGAGCCCATGGCTCTAGCACCAAGCATCTGTTTCTGTAAGGCCCTTTTGTAGAGTATCCACATCATTTGGGGATTCAATAATGGCTCCCAGTTTGCAGAAATCTGCAAACTTTGTTAGCCAGAGTCCCTTAGTGTTGGCCTGTACTTCAGAGAAGTAGGTGCCAAGCAAGAGAGGTCCCAGGACTGAACCCTGAGTTACTCCACTTGTCACTTGTCTGGAGCTGGATTTGGAGTCAGCTACTTTTACAGTGTGGGTTCTGTCAGTAAGCCAGTTGGCAACCCATCGAGTGATGTAGGGATTAATGCCCAGCTTTGTACGTTTATCTATGATTCCAGAGTGGGGGATGGTGTCAGAGGCCTTGACGAGGTCCAAATAGGCTGTGTGGACTGCCTTACCCTCGTCCATGACTCTGGAGACTGATTCGAAGAAGTCAGTAAGGTTCAGGAGACAAGATCGTCCCTTTACAAACCCAAACTGGGTGGGGTCCAGTGTTTTAAGGTTGTCAATGTCTTTGTTTATAAGTTCCATGATAATACGTTCCATGGCCTTGCAGATCAGGCTCGTCAGACTGATGGGGAGGTAGTTCCCGGGATCCAAGGTGGATCCCCCCTTGTGGAGTGGGATAACTGTAGCTGTGCGCCACTCAGTGGGCATGAAGCCTGAGGTGAGGGCATGATTAAACATGACACTTAGGTGAGGTGCCAGTTCATTTTGTAGTTCATGTAGTACACAGCCCGGCATGTCATCTGGTCCCATGGATGCTGTATTCTTAGCTTTGGAGAGTGCGTTTTTTACCTGTGTGGCTGTTATTACCAGAATTTGGCAATCTTCCAGTATTGAGATGGACCATTTAGGGTGTGAGAGGGGGGTGAAGTTGGCACTGAATTGATCTGACAGGATATTGGCAATATCCTTGGGATCAGTATATTTAATGCCATTCTTTTGTAGCTCAGAGCAGATCTGAGCATTGCCATTTAGATTCTTGACATAGTTATAGAATGCCTTGTGGTTGTCTTTGGAATCTTTGGTAATTTTATTTTTGTAACTAGCTTCGGAGGATTTTATGAGGGATCTCAGCTTCTTACTAAGGCTGGTAAGGGAGTTTTTTGCATCCTGGGATTTTCCTCTTTCCTGCAACAGTTTTTTTCCTTTTGTTGTAAAGTTTATTTATGGCAGGAGACCACCATATTGGCTTCCCTTTTTTGGAGGAGAGCATCTTGGTTCTATTTCGGATGGCACAATTCATGCATGAGTGGATGTGCTCATACAGTGCCTTAGTGTAGGACACAGCAGTCGAACTTTCAGTTCCCGTCTGCATGGGTGCCATGAAGTTTGTAACTTCTGACTTGAGTAGCATAAAGTTGGCCTTGGAGAAGTTTTTTATGGAGGTTTCCTTACTGGGGGGTGGGGGTGGGATGTGGATGTTAAGGGTGATTAGCTTATGGTCTGACCTGACCAACGAGGGGGTGACAATAGGTGTGGAGCATTGATTTCCCATGTTGGTAATGACCAGATCTAGGATATTGGAGCCCCTGGTGGGACTATGGATTAGTTGATCCAGGGCAATGGAATTTATGAATTCCAAGAACCATTGGGCAAAGGTGTTGGTGCACGAGTTTTCCCAGTTAATGGCAGGGTAGTTGAAATCACGCAGTATTAGGGTGTTTGGTTGTATGTTAATATTTTCCAGTATGTTTAGAAACGTATAGTGAGAATCTTGGGGCATGGTGGGGGATCTGTAGCAAGCTACAATTTGGATTGCAGTCTTACCTAGTGTTAGTTGCACCTGGAGAATTTCAGATGTATTGTGTTGGGCAACTAACCCGGTGGTGTGAATATACTTGAACGATATGGACACTCCTCCACCTTTAGTGTTTCGATCCTGGTTTGGTAGCCGAAAAATGTGGTAAGAGTTGTAGCCTGGTATTGCAGGGGTGCTCTCTGGAGCCTTGATCCAGGTCTCATTTACTGCACAGATATCAATGTTCTCCATTTTTAGAAGTGCCTCGAGAGAGTGCATTTTGAGGTTTAGACTTCTAGCATTGAGTAGCATTACCTTCAGATTTTGCATGCTTGTACCTTTTACGGTGGTGGTTTTGTCCTTTGAACTTTGCCTAAAACTTTGCCTAAAAAAGGCACTATAGGGGTGGCAAGAGCCTTAGCCAGTAACCTAAATCCCAGGGGCGACAGGTGCAGACCATCTCTGGCAAAACATTGTGGTCTGTCGATCATGTCGTCCCAGGCAGACAGATACTGGATCCCCTTTGAATGACACCAGAAGCTTAGCCAATTGTTGAAGTCAATCATTTTGTCCTTATATTGTGGTATCATTCTGGGTGAAGGCAGGATGCTACTCAGGGCTAGGGTCATACCTGCCTGGGCCACATGATCTGAGAGCTCTTCCATGTCTCTTTTTATGTAGTCCAGGGAGGAACGTCTCAAGTCATTTACTCCAACATGGACAATGACAGAGTCATATTTGTACTTGTTGTGGAGTGACTTGAGTGCATGAGTTATGTGGCAGATCCTGGCACCCGACAGGCAGCTCACTGTAATTTTCTCCTTGTTCAGCCTGGTGAGTGGGGACATCAGTATGCCTAACTATAGAGTCACCTATGTAGTTAGGTACATTGTCTTGCCTTATGGGCTGTTGCTGGGTGGCACACTGGTGTTGTGAGCTATGTGGCACTTTGGTTGTGACTGGTGTTTGTTTGCATTTCAGCTTCGTAGGTCTTTGTTGCTTTGGCAGGTTACAGTTAAGGGCCTCCGCATATGTGGATTTAGTGTTGCTATGTGTGGATGTTGGTGGTGTGAGTTTAGAAGGGCTATGTGTTGCTTGAGGTGTAGTGTGGGTGATAACCTTCTCCTCTTGACTGTCTATCACAATCTTGGGTGGAGAGAGCATTGCTTCCAGTTTGGCTATGTAAGTGCATCTCTCACAGGTTGTAGTGTTGGGTGGTAGGAAGAGAGGGTTGTCTGTGTACATGAGGCAATTGCTGCATTGCCCCAGTATGCCCAGATTCACCAGGTGGACAGGAGAAATCAACCGAAGCTGACCCTTGGACATGCCTGGTTTGGTGCTTTTTTTTTAAGTACATGAGCTGTTTTCCCTTACCTTAGCAAGGTACTTTGCAACTATAGGCTGTTTACTGTCTATGATTAATTTCTCCTTATTAATAAGGAGAATTGAGTGCTTGTATCAGTTTAAGACTTCCTATTGCTTTCCAGCAGGTATTAGAGCAAGTGCTAGTCACAGGGATGCTTAAAGGTAAGATGAAAAAAATGGTTTATCCTAAACACTGTAGTGTGCACTAGAGAAGTTAGATGTGAAAGTAGGTAACAAGTTTTACTTGTCTAAAAAGTTAAGTTTTAGTGGAGAGTCACTATTTTTAAAATAGTAAGATTGATTGAAAGGGGGTGATCACTTTTGTATTCCAGTACTATGGAATAGAGTAGAATGGCCAATAAATTTAAATAGCTGAAGGGGAGTTGTTGTTTGTCTTTTGGCTTTTCCCGGTTAGGGGTCGCCACAGCGGAACTCCAGTCCGCTAATGATTGGCAGTTGGTTTTTATGGTGTCGAGCTGCCAGCCTGATGCCCAACCTTCAACGAAGGCACGCCCATTCAACGCATGTCTTTCGAACACCCACTCCACCGCAGGGAGGACATGCAGACCACACAGAAGGCACTCCCAACCCAAGCCAAGAATCGAACGGGAGAACTTCTTGCTGTGAGGCAACAACATTATCGCTGCACCACCGCGGCTTAAATAGTTGAAGGGGAGTGATTTCACAAAATGATAATTTTGTGCTTACTCACACAAGCCAGTGAAAGCAGAGAGGAAATGAGATATATGGTCAAATTAACATAAGAGGCAGTCAGCTAGAAAGACAGTGGTATTTAAGAACACGACAGTGACAGGGTGGGGGGGTTAAATAAGTAAGTACCTCGCAAAGAGGCTCCTAGGCCTTAAACATATGTCGTTCATGGACAGACTCAAAACACTCCAGCTATTCTCTGTCTCATATCATCTACTAAGAGATGATCTCTGCTTGACTTACAAAGCCATGTCTGACCCAGCTCTGTTAGAAATGCCACATCTAAAGAAATCCCAATCTCTCCGCACCAGACACTCCAGAGACCTCAACCTCATTACCACAATCAACAGAACATGCTGGAGGGACAGGTTCATAACCCAGAGACTGCCCATGCCCTGGAATAGACTTCCCATACATGTCAAGCAGAGCACCTCACTGGACTTCTTCAACAGAAATCTTGATGAGTGGATGGGAAATAGAAAGTTCACCCCGGGATGCATGCACTTTATCAGCACTTACACGAGTGCATGCATCATGCTATTCCTAAAAGAACCAAGATGCTATCCTCCAAAAAAGGAAGCCAATCTGATGGTCTCCTGCCATAAACAAACTCTACAACAGAAGAAGGAAACTGTTGCAAAAAAGAGTAAAATCCCATGATTGGGAGAACTCCCTGGTCAGCCTCAGTAAGAAGCTGAGAGCCCTCATAAAATCCTCCAAAGCTAGTTATGAGGCACTGGGAACTAACATTGGGTAGCACGATGCCAGGGCACTTCTATGGGCTGGGCTTGTAAAGGCTCCAGAGCCATTAGCCTAGTACACACCAATGAACCTATTATGTAATACCACAACCTAAAACTGTAAAAGATGTGTTCAGTCTATATCATCATCATCATCTTCTTTCAGCTGTTCCCATTAGGGGTTGCCACAGTGGATCATCTGTTTCCCTTTCTTCCTGTCCTCTGCATCTTGCTCTGTCATACCAGCCACCTGCATGTCCTCTCTCACCACATCCATAAACCTTATCTTAGGCCCTCCTCTTTTCCTGTTACCTGGTAGCTTCATCCTTAGCATCGTTTTCCCAATATACTCAGCATTCCTCCTCAGGACATGTCCAAACCAATGTAATTTTGCCTCTCTGGTTTTGTCTCCAAACCTTCCAACCTGGGCTGACCCTCTAATATACTTATTCCTAATCATGTCCACCCTCATCACACCCAGTGCAACTCTTAACATCTTTAACTCTGCCACATCCAGCTCTAACTCCTGCCTTTTTGTCAATGCCACTGTCTCCAACCCATATAACATAGCTGGTCTCACTACCCTCTTGTAGACCTTCCCTTTCACTCTTACTGGTACTCATCTGCCACAAATAACTTCTGACACTCTTCTCCACCCACTCCATCCTGCCTGTACTCTCTTCTTCACCTCTCTTCCACACTCACCATTACTCTGAACTGTTGATCCCAAGTATTTAAACTCACCCACCTTCACCACCTCTACTCCTTGCATCCTCACCATTCCTCTATCCTCCCTCTCATTCACACACATATATTCTGTCTTAGTCCTGCTGACCTTCATCCCTCTTCTCTCTAGAGCATATCTCCATCTCTCCAGGGTCTCCTCCACCTGTTCCCTACTCTCACTACAGATCACAATGTCATCTGCAAACATCATAATCCACGGGGACTCCTGTCTGATCTCGTCTGTCAACCTGTCCATCACCACTGAAAATAATAAAGGGCTCAGAGCTGATCCTTGATGTAATCCCACCTCAGTCTATATAAACATGTTAAATCTTAAGCTTCAGTGCTATGTTACTAGTCAATGTTAAGTTTGGTACTATCTATGTACATTTGAATGCTTCCGTATACACCTTATATTTTGCTTAAAATTTAACTGTGGAGCTTTTCTCCCCAGGCCTCTGTTGAAAATGGACTTACATCCAGTCAAACTTTCCTGGTCAACAAATGTAAAATAAATAAATAAATATTAAATGATTGTCATATTACTTGTATCATTTTTTTTACCAGTGTTTTATATTATACTTAATTTATTATTATTTAAACTGCAGATGTTTTGGTTTTATTTTTTGAAGATTGTATAATTATTGTTCTTAAAATATTTTGTACTACTTTGGAGCTTTTCTCCCTGGGCCTCCACTGAAAATGGACTTTTACCCAGTTGAACTTTACTGGTAATCAGACTTCAATAAATCAATAACTAAGTAAGTAGATCACACCATTACACCCTCTTACAGAAGATAGGTTGGCTTGAATTTAATCATCACATTTAATGTCTCCAGCTAAAGCTGTCTCCCACTGTCTTCACTGTAGTATCCATTCTGTGGAATCATCTACCAGTCTCTGTTAAGCAAAGTCCTAATACAAACAAAAATTAAATCAGCTTTAAAGTGCCACTGCAACTGTGATTTTTAAGTTACATAAATGTGTCCTGGTCCCTCCTCTTTCCTCCTCCACCTGATGGCTCAGCTGTTTAATATGAATAGCAAGTCTGTTCCATAGGTTAGGAATTCTTTGCAAGAGATACTTATCATGCCTGTAGGTCCTATTTATGTAGTGCTGGAGGTTTGGGTTTCTTGTACAGGTTCCTGTGGGATTCTGGTTTTGTGATGATGTAGGGGGTGACACAGAACAGGGTTATTTCAGGCCTTGCAAGCTAGAAAGAGGTCAAACCATAGGAGTCTTATGAGACAGAAAAGAAAATTAAAGATTTAAGGTGCTCTGCATAGGTCTTGGAATACAGGCCCTTGATTTTCATAGTAAGGAAATGTTAGTGCCATCTTTTAACTCAAATTATATTTTTAGGCAGATACATGTCAAAAATCAGTAAAAAAAAGCAGTAAAAAAAATCATCTTTTGCCTTTACTGTCAGTGTCACGCCTACAATTCTGAGATTGAACTGCTGACACATTGAGGCACTAACAATATAAATCTTTGCTTAATGATATATAATGCTTTTGTGTATTGACCAAAATGACGCATAACATACTATAATTCACTTTTGTACTTGCCTTGTATGCACATATCTCCGTCATCACTAACCCTAAAACAAAACTATACATTTTATTTAAAATGACAAGAGTCAGACCTCTTCTTCCAGTTGCTTCATTGACTTTACCAGCAAAATATGTTTTTGGTATCTGCTTTTACTGTATTTGAGTTTCTTCCTACTTTATTGCATTTATTCTGCTGCATTTATTACTGCTTGGTAGTAGCCTGATTAAATTGTAACTGTTATTCTAAGCCTTTGGTTGAAGTACTTGGGCTTCAGACCAGTTGTTATACATTAAGAAGGTCTGTGGTCTGCATTGTTGTGGCAGAACAGGTAGCTTACATCCTTCTAAGTTGGGAGCTGCTGATTGAAGGCTTAGTATCTGTTATTCTAAAAGTGTATTAGTTCTGGTTTAAGCACTTGAGCTTCGGGCCAGTTATTTTACATTAAGAAGGTATGGTTTGCACTCTTGTGGGAGGAGAGGGCAGAATCTGCCCTTCTGAGCTGGGAGTTTCTGGTTAAAGGCTTATTGTGCCTGCTTATTTGAACTGTTTCTTTCTGAAATTGGTATGCCTTGTTTTCTGTAGCATAGACTAAATTCAGATCTGCTGAATCTAGCTTTGTTTGTATAACTTGAGCACTAACCCAGACCATCGTTTTTTGGAGAAGGTTCCCCTGCACCCTAGTGGCAGGAGTGTGCAATTAGAACTTGTCTGATCGAAGACTGCTGGAACAAGGCACAGTTTTTAGCTTTTTATTGGTTAATTTGTTTAAATCAGCTTGCTCATTTGCTACTGTTATATAAAAAAAAAAAATACACTTTATGCATCGCCGCTTAGCTAGGGTTAAACTATTCCTGGCGCCATAAAGTCTGCTCTTCAAATTTTCCATTAGAACTAGCCAGCTTTCTAGTTTTAGCACTCAAATCTGTTTCTTTGAGCTCAGCACTTGTTCAGAACTCATTGTAAGCACTAAATAAGCTACAAATTACTTCAGCACTCAACTTTCCTCACTTGGCTAGAAAAAAACAGTTTTTAGTACTTAATAAATAAGCACATATCTAGGCATGTCTAAGGGTCAGCTCCCAGTGTTTTCTCCTGTCTATCTGATGAATCTAGGCATCTTGGTGCAATGCAGCAATTGCCTCATGTACACAGACAGCCATCTCCTCCTACCACCCAACACTACAACCTGTGAGAGATGCACTTATATAGCCAAACTGGAAGCAAAGCTCTTTTCACCCAAGACTGAACTAGACAGTCAAGAGGAGAAGGTAAACACTTGCACTACACCACACTCATCACATAGTCCCTCAAAACCTACACCACCAAAACACACACATAGCAACACAAAGCACACACCTACATTCGTGGAGGTTCTCAATAAAATTCTGCTCAAGCAACAGAGACCTCCAAAGCAGAAACACATGCAACCTCCACCCCCCAACACAACCCAAATGACACATAGCCCACAAACTCAGTGTGTCATTCAACAACAGCCCATAACGCATAAAAACGTACCCAACACTCTAGTCATAGGTGACTCTATAGTCAGGCACACTGATGTTCCACTCACCAGGCTAAACAAGGAGAAAGTTACTGTCAGCTGCCTGTCAGGTGCCAGGATCCACCACATAACGCACTCAGGTCACTCCACAACAAGTACAAATATGAATCTGTCATTGTCCATGTTGGTGTGAATGACCGAGACATACCTCCTTGGACTACATGAAAAGAGACATGGAGGAGCTTTCTGAACTTGTAGCCCAGGCAGGTATGACCCTAGCCCTGAGTAGCATCCTGCCATCACCCAGAATGATATCACAGTACAAGGACAAAATGATTGACTTCAACAATTGGCTAAACTTCTGGTGTAATTCTAAGGGGATCCAGTATCTGTCTGCCTGGGATGATATGAGTGACAGACCATGATGCTTTGCCAGAGATGGTCTGCACCTGTCACCCTTGGTATTCCAGATATTGACTAATGCTCTTGCCACCCCTACAGTGCCTTCTTTAGGCAAGGTTCAAATGACAAATTCACCACCATAACAGGTACAAGCAAGCAAAATCTGAGGGTATTGCTACTCAACGCTAGAAGTCTAAACCTCAAAATGCATTTACTCGAGGTACTCCTTAAAATGGAGAACATCGACATCTGTGCAGTGACAGAGACCTGGTTCAAGGCTCCAGAGGACACCCCTGTATTACCAGGCTATAATTCATACCACACCTTTCGGCCACCTAACCTGGAGTGAAACACTAAAGGCGGAGGCATGTCCATATTCAGATAACAGATCACATCAGCGATGCCTCTGTTAGCAATGAGTACAAATCACTGACACCACTTTCAATAACTGATCGCGTCAGCGATGCCTCTGTTAGTAATGAGTTTAATCACTGACACCCCTTTCAATAACTGATCGCATCAGCGATGCCTCTGTTAGTAATGAGTTTAATCACTGACACCACTTTCAATAACTGATCGCATCAGTGATGCCTCTGTTAGTAATGAGTTTAATCACTGACACCACTTTCAATAACAGATCACATCAGCGATGCGTCTGATAGCAATGGGTACAATCACTGACACCACTTTCAATAACTGATCGCATCAGCGATGCCACTGTTAGTAATGAGTTTAATCACTGGCACCACTTTCAATAACAGATTGCATCAATGATGCCCCTGTTAGTAATGAGTTTAATCACTGGCACCACTTTCAATAACTGATCGCATCAATGATGCCCCTGTTAGTAATGAGTTTAATCACTGGCACCACTTTCAATAACAGATTGCATCAGCAATGTGTCTGATAGCAATGAGTACAATCACTGACACTACTTTCAATAACTGATCGCATCAGTGATGACTATGTTAGCAATGAGTGCAACACTGACACCACTTTCAATAACTGATCGCATCAGTGATGCCCCTGTTATTAATGAGTACAATCACTGGCATCACTTTCAATAACTGATCGCATCAGTGATGTCTATGTTAGTAATGAGTACAATCACTAACACCACTTTCAATAAAGTACAGTTGTGTACACTTACCAGAAGTGTAGATGTGCGAGTGTATTCACTGTTGCTGTCATCACTTTTGGGTTATCTGCTGGCAGGTTGCCCTCAGTCGGCCTGATTAACAAAGTCTTGGGTCCTGCGTTGGTTGCTGTCCCTTCTTCCATGACGTCAGGTCGTCAGGGGTATAAAACATGCAGCCGACTCCATTACATCAGTTTTTCTTGCCCCAGATGTCAGGTGCCCCCTTAATGGGAAGCAATTAAATCTATAAATAAACAAGGTTATACCTCCAACAAAAAAGCAAATACACCAAAAAGCTTTTGAAGATAGCAAAGGAAAGTATAGGTATATCCAAAAAAAGAAGGGGGCTGGAGGGAGGATAACCAGGACTGCAACAGTGAATACACTCGAACATCTTCATTTATGGTAAGTGTACACAACTGTACTATGCTCTTCGTGTTTCACTGTTGCAGTCATCACTTTTGGGTAGATTCCAAAAGCTAAGGATGGGAGGAGGAATTTAAATAGGATTAGGACCAGCTAAAAAGGCCCTGCAAGACTGCAGTGACAAAGCCAGCTCTGGATTAAGAGAAAACTGGCAGATGGTAATGCTTGGTGAAAGTATGTACAGAAATCCAGGTAGCAGCTTCTAGGATGTCCCTGGTAGGGACACCTCTGAGAAAGGCTGTAGAGGTAGATGCAGCTTTGGTAGAGTGGGGTCTGATCCCCTGTGATATAGGTTTTCCATGATGTTTGTAGCAGAAATTAATGCAATGGCCTATCCATTTGGAAATGGTTTGCTTTGAAATAGCCTTCTCCTCTGCCCCTGCAGCAAATGTCACCAGCAATTGATCAGATTTCCTTTGAGGTTTAGTTCTGTCCAAGTAGAATCTAAGTTGTCTGTGCACATCTAAGGAGTGCTGAATCCATTTCCCTTTGTTCTGTGGATTAGGAAAGAAGGTTGGCAAATGTATGGACTTATTAAGGGCCACACTGGATACCACCTTGGGCATGAAGGAGGGATTGGTCCTGAGGGACACCCTGTCCACATGTAAGATGATGAAAGGCTCCACTGCCATGAGGGCCTGTAATTCAGATACCCTTCTTGCTGATGTGATTGCTAAAAGGAAAGCTGTTTTCCAAGAAAGGAATTTTAAGTCCGCAGTGACAGCTGGCTTGAAAGGAGGAAGGGTGAGCTTTTCCAGTACAAAGTTGAGATCCCAGACTGGAGTTGGAGCTCTCCTGGGTGATCGTAGATTTTTTGCCCCTCTGAGGAACTGCTTAAGCAGTGGATGAGAGAAGAGGGGTGGTTCTGTGTTATAATGAGCTGAGATGGCTGAGGCATGAATTTTGATGGAGGAGAAAGACAGGCCCTTATGAAGCATCTCAGTTAAGTGTAGCAAAATCTGAGGTAAATTGGGCACTGTTGTGCTCATCCCTTGAGCTTGGTTCCAGGCACAGAATCTTTTCCATTTTTCAGTGTAAGACTTTCTGGTACTAGGCCTCCTTGCCTCTAAAATGATATCCATCACTGGTTTACTGAGGGATGGTAAAGGAGAAATGATGTAATTAGCCAGGCTGCTAGACTCAGTGTTTGAAGTTGAGGGTGCAGACTTTGGTTCTCCTGCTGAGACAATAAAGTAGGAGTCTGAGACAGGTGCCATGGGGCACACAGTGACACACTGCGCAAGAGGGGATACCATTGTTGGCGTGGCCAGTCTGGTGAAATCAAAATCATCCTTGGTGGTTCTCGTTTGATCTTTAGTAGTAGTTTGGAGAGCAGAGGCAGAGGAGGAAAGGCATAAACTGATAGGTTTTTCCAGCTGAAGGACAGAGCATCCACTTTCCAAGCTTGTTTGTGGGGAGTCCTTGTGCAGAATTTGTCTAACTGATGGTTTTGAGGGGAGGCAAACAGGTCTATATCTGGGCTCCCCCATTTGCTTGTCAACATGTTGAAAATCCTTGATTCCAGTTTCCACTCGTGTGGGTCCATAAGGTTTCTGCTTAGTTCATCTGCCAGAGTATTTAGTTTTCCTGGCAGGAATTGAGCTTGTAAATGTACTTGATAGCTCAGGGCTGTGTTCCACAATGCCAAGGCTAGTCTGCAGAGGGGGTAAGAATGTGTACCCCCCTGTTTGTGTATGTACCACAGAACAGTGGTGTTGTCCGTCTTTATCATTAATTGTCCTGGAAGAATGTGGTCCTTGAAGGCTGCCAGAGCATTTTGTACACCTAACATTTCTTTTTGACTGATATGCAGGTGCATTTGACTTGGGTTCCATTTGCCCTGAATGCACTTCCCTGCCAGGTGGGCCCCCCATGCATAGTCTGATGCGTCTGTTGTTAAGGTCATTGTGGCAGGGGGTGGTGTGAATGGTAGTCCCCTGTTTTGGTGGCAGGCCTCTGCCCACCAAAGGAACTCTAGGCATAGGCAAGGTATGATAGGAATCATTCCTTCTAGATCCTGTGAATGTTGACACCATAGGCTTTTGAGATACCATTGCAGTTTCTTTATATGCAGCCTTGCATATGGAATCAGAAGAATGCAGGAGGCCATGAACCCCAAGGCTTGCAGTATTTGCCTTGCAGATAGCTGGTTTTTGTGGCCACTTGTTTGAAGTAGGTTGTCAAATGAATCCGTTTCTCGGGCGTAAGGAAAGCCATCTGGGAAGTTGTATTCAAGCTTGCTCCCAAGAATATAATTTGTTGACAGGGTACTAGGTGTGATTTCATTTCATTTATGGTGTACCCCAGACAAGTCAGAACCCTTTGAACAAAGGCCGATGTTTCAAAAGTATGTCCTAGCTTTCTGCCTGAATTAGACAATCGTCCAGATATGGTTTTATTTGAATATTTGTTTGCCTGCAGAATGCAATGACTGCAGCTAGGCACTTTGTGAATACCCTGGGCACAGTAGATAAGCCAAAGGGCAGTGCAAAGAACTGATAGCGCATGTAGTCTGCTTTGAAGCATAGGTATCTTCTGCAAGACTACCTGACAGGGATGAGCAGGTATGTTTCTTTTAAATCTAGTGTTGACAACAATGCATCTTTGCCTAGCATGGGAAGCAGCTGGTGAAGAGTCAGCATCTTGAATTTTGGAATCACCAGAAAGGTATTTAGAGTCGAATGGTCCAGGATAGCATGCCATGTATTGTCTTTTCTGGGTACCAGGAAAAGTCTCGAATAAAACCCTTGTCCCTTTTCCTCTTCTGGTACCAACCGAATAACCCCCATGCTTAAGAGAGAGAGTACTTGACTGTGGGCCTCTGCCCACTGATTTGGGGGTAGATCTGGCCACCCGCTTAGTGTTGGTAAGGTGTGGAAGTAAAATCTGTATCCTCGGGACACTATATTTAAAACCCATTTGTCCTGGGTAATGAGTTCCCAGTTTTTGGCCTGCAGACCAATCTTTCCGCCTAAAGGAGCATTCAGTTGGGAAGTGCTTGGAAGTTTTAGAAGCAAGTCATTGAGCCTGTTTTCCATACAGGGGAGTCTTACTACTCCCTGATTTGGGTGCGGAAACCCCCCACTGCTTAGTCGTGTGTGTCCCCTGGGAGTGAAACCTGGGGTTTCTGCTATGTCTGGGTTTGGCTTGAAAAGACCTTGAAGAGACTGGAAAGGACCAATTCTTAGAGGGTCAGTACCTACTAAATCTAGGAGGCTGAACTTGTAAGAAATCTTTACCAGTTTGCATAGATTTAGCTTTATCTTCCATCTTTTTAAGAACTTCCTCAGCCTTGTTGCCAAACAGGTGGTCCTGATTTAAGGGAGCATCCAACAATTTAGCTTTAACATGATCAGGTAAAGGTCACTCCTTTAGCCAAGCATGCCTTCTGAGCACAGAACCAGTAACAGCAGCCCTGCAAGAGGCCTCTAAAGAATAAAATCCACATTGCAAAGTATGTTTTCCAACTTGTTCAGCAGAATCCATTAAATCCTGTAATTTGTTATTTTCTGCACAGTCAGGAATCAACATCATTTTCTGTTTAAGGAATCCAATAACATGCTCTTGATACTTTAACATATGCAACTGGCAGTTTAAAGCCCTAATGGCCAATGTTGCAGAAGTGTAAACCTTCTTACCCCATCTATCCAGCACCCTAGAGTCTCTATCTCAGGGGGTAGGATTTTTACCAGTAGAAGCCTTAATGCCCTTAGGTCCCTGTGAAATAGTCTCTGGATCCACAATAGGATTTTTAAAAAGGAACCTGTGAGAATGAGGAACCCTGTAATATCCGCCAGGTTTTCTAGGAGCAGGAGGCAAGGAATCAGGGGCCAAACTAGATTCTGAAAACGCATCAACAATGTCTATTGCGTGAGGTATAGCTAAAGGCCTATGCCGAGGCAGGAGTAAGAAATCCCTAAGCCTGTTTTTTGAATCAGAAAAATCCGGGCTTTCCCAGTGGAAATGCTCCCTTAGAGTATGTAAGGTTTCACCAAAAGAAAAATCCTCTGGAGGGGAAGCAGAGGGAATAGAGTCATCTGCATCAGAATCCTCATAAGTAGATAAAGGCACATCCAGATCATCAGAAGAATCAGAAAAATCAGAATCCTGGTCAGAAGATTCATAAACAATTTCAGTCCTAGGTCTCTTAGAAGGGGGAGGTCGGCTTCCCCTGATTAGAGTTTTAAGATCTTCAGCCATTCTTATCATTTGTTTTTTAGGCATAGAGGCCTGAGCATGCAGCCTGGGTGTTGTTTTTTTAGGCATGGTTCGAGATTTAGACCTAAAAGAAGAAGGAGGCATCAGTTTAATATGCAAGTCCATAGGCCTGAATACACCCTCAGAAGCCGGTTCCTGCATAGCGCCTCCGGACCCATCCAAAGTAGAGACATCCGCAGGTTCCATAGTTGAAGCATCTCGCTGCATACCGGACTCCAAATGGGTCTCAGTAGAGGCCTGCGAATCAGAAGTAGAGGGTATCAGGGGCTGCAAAAGTGCCTCACTGTGTACCGGTGAAATGGTGACTGGCTTAGGAGAAGTGTCGTCAGCAGTTTTGGACCTCAGTGGCCTGTCTATGTTTTATCCTTGCGTTTTTTCAGAATCCTGGTAGTTGGATGGCTAATCGACGACATTTCTGGATAATTAAACCGAGAACCGAAATATTTAGAGGCGAAAATATACTGACGATGGATAGTGTGCTGATTAAATAAAGAATAAAACTGACAACACGGTATGTCGTGGCCAGGGCCTAGGCAAGGAATACAGTGCGAATGAAAATCTTTATGAGGTACTTGCTTTCCACAAGTAATGCAATTATTAACTTTTACTGACATCAGTAAGTAGCAAGAAAAAGTTTCCCCAACGGGGTACTTAGCTGTAATTGAAGTCTTCGGTTCTGAAACTCGAAAATTAAAATTTCAGGAGTTGGCCGACCGACACTTACGAACTGCTTCTGCTTCAGGCACCGCATGGCAAGAAAGACTGGTGTAATGGCATCGGCTGCATGTTTTATACCCCTGACAACCTGACGTCATGGAAGAAGGGACAGCAACCGATGCAGGACCCAAGACTTTGTTAATCAGGCTGACTGAGGGCTACTGCAAGCAGATAACTCAAACGTGATGACTGCCACAGTGAGACATGAAGAACATCTGATCGCATCAGTGATGCCTATGTTAGCAATGATTACAATCACTGTCACCTCTTTCAATAACTGATCGCATCAGTGATGCCCCTGTTAGTAATGAGTACAATCACTAACACCACTTTCAATAACTGATCGCATCAGTGATGCCCCTGTTAGTAATGAGTTTAATCACTGACACCACTTTCAATAACTGATCGCATCAGTGATGCCTATGTTAGCAATGTGTACAATCATTGATACCACTTTCAATAACTGATCGCATCAGTGATGCCCCTGTTAGAAATGAGTACAATCACTGACACCACTTTCAATAACTGATCGCATCAACGATGCCTCTCTTAGCAATGAGTACAATCACTGACTTCACTTTCAATAACTGATCGCATTAGTGATGCCTATGTTATCAATTAGTACAATCACTGACACCACTTTCAATAACGGATCACATCAGTGATGCCTATGTTATCAATGAGTACAATCACTGGCACAACTTTTAAATAACTGATCACATCAGTGATGCCCCTGTTAGCAATGAGTACAATCACTGACACCACTTTCAATAACAAATCGTATCAGCGATGCTTCTGATAGCAATGGGTACAATCACTGGCACAACTTTCAAAAACTGATCACATCAGTGATGCTCCTATTAGTAACAAACAGAATGCCCCTCTCTTGCCAACTCTCGAACACCCTACACACTTAGCCGCACCCTGAGATCCAAAGGCCAAAACCTCCTACATGTACACAAACCCCTAGACCCACCTGGCCAACTATTACTAATCCCACACCATAGCCAAATTGTGGCACCCTCTCCCCACACCACTACGTAACATACCAAACCATAACAACTTCAAATACATGCTTCTCTTACTTCTGGCCTACAAATGGGAATGTCCTTCACATGATCCCACCTAAAACACCCACACCACAAACTCCACACCTAAATCATTTTTTCTTTGCCAAATTTAAAAAAAATGACATAGGTCTTTCCCTGTACATCTTTCCAAAAATTATTTCTTTTGCATGCCAACCTCTGGCCTATCTTACACATATTCTCAAACTGACACCCTCTTAATTGCAAAGCAGTGTATATATTATTGTAAAACTGTTATTCCTGTACATACTAATATTGACATATGATACTAACATTATCTATTAGTAATGAGGCAACTTTCTGTAATTCTGCCTTTTGCAAGTTTGAAAAATTTCTGTGCTTTGTATTTTGTAATGTTGCAAATTTCTGTATTTTGTATTTTGTAATGTTCCAAATCTCTGATTTTATACTATGTACTGGAGCTTATCTCCTCGGGTCTCAACTGAAAATGGGCTACAAGCCCAGCTGGACTACCCGGTTAACAAACAGTAAAAAATAAATAAATAAATAGTAAGGAGTACAATCACTGGCACCACTTTCAATAACTGATCGCATCAGTGATGCCCCTGTTAGTAATGAGTTTAATCACTGACACCACTTTCAATAACTGATCGCATCAGTGATGCTTCTGTTAGTAATGAGTTTAATCACTGACACCACTTTCAATAATGTACCACATCAGCGATTCCTCTGTTAGCAATGATTACAATCACTGGCACCACTTTCAATAACTGATCGTGTCAGTGATGCCTCTGCTAGTAATGAGTTTAATCACTGACACCACTTTCAATAACGTACCACATCAGCGTTTCCTCTGTTAGCAATGATTACAATCACTGGCACCACTTTCAATAAACGATCGCATCAGTGATGCCCCTGTTAGCAATGAGTTTAATCACGGACACCCCTTTCAATAACTGATCACATCAGTGATGCCTGTGTTATCAAGGAGTACAATCATTGACACCACTTTCAATAACAGATCGCATCAGCGCTGCATCTGATAGTAATGGGTACAATCATTGACACCTCTTTCAATAACTGATCGCATCAGTGATGCCTCTATTAGTAATGAGTTTAATGACTGGCACCACTTTCAATAACTGATCGCATCAGTGATGCCTATGTTAGCAATGAGTACAATCACTGATACCACTTTCAATAACTGATCGCATCAGTGATGCCTCTATTAGTAATGAGTTTAATGACTGGCACCACTTTCAGTAACTGATCGCATCAGCAATGCCTCTGTTAGCAATGAGTACAGTCATTGACACCACTTTCAATAACAGATCACATCAGCAATGCCTCTGTTAGCAATGAGTACAATCTCTGGCACAACTTTCAAAAACTGATCACATCAGTGATGCCTATGTGAGCAATGAGTACAATCATTGACACCACTTTCAATAACTGATCGCATCAGTGATGCCCCTGTTAGTAATGAGTACAATCACTGGCACCACTTTCAATAACTGATCGCATCAGTGATGCCCCTGTTAGCAATGAGTTTAATCACGGACACCCCTTTCAATAACTGATCACATCAGTGATGCCTGTGTTATCAAGGAGTACAATCATTGACACCACTTTCAATAGCAGATTGCATCAGCGCTGCATCTGATAGTAATGGGTACAATCATTGACACCTCTTTCAATAACTGATCGCATCAGTGATGCCTCTATTAGTAATGAGTTTAATGACTGGCACCACTTTCAATAACTGATCGCATCAGTGATGCCTCTATTAGTAATGAGTTTAATGACTGGCACCACTTTCAGTAACTGATCGCATTTCAAAAAAAATTTTC
>NC_056733.1:908481291-908498791 GCF_019279795.1 Protopterus annectens
AATTTGAGCAAAGAAACTAAATGAACAGAAGCAGGAACTGACAAAATGAAAATAAGAGAAGCAACCTGCGTGCAGATAAGAGTAGAACTCATCAAATGCATTACCTGGCAACTGTTGATGCCCTAACATGCTTCAACTTGGGGAGGGGGAATCAAGAATTATTGGGTAAACACTCACCCCTGCAATGTGATAGAGTCTGCTGAGTAACCCTTACCTATGTGGGGGATAGAGTTTGCAGGCTGTGGGCACTTGGTAGGTCTTCATGGACTGAAGGCACTGGAGAGAAGACAAACAATTAAAAATCAGATCATACCTAGATATGAGCGCCTATGATTAGGCCTAATATGCAAGAAGGTCGTGATAAAGAGTGGTCTTAGATCTCAATGGTTCCTTCAAAACTGTTTCCTGGTACTTTAAAACTAAATATGTTAGTGTCTTTAGCTATGATTTTGTAGGTAAGGGCCTCACCAGTTCTATCAGCTTGCTCGGTAAATAAAAACCCATTACAGAGATAAGACGGGGCAGAATGTGTCAGGCATGGTCGAAACAGAGGTAAGTACACTGCAGTGCTACTGCGAGGTGAAGAGATGGAGGGCAGCCGTAGTGGGAGGTTAAAGGATCAAGGAAGTGAACACTTTCAGTACGACTTTTAAAACTCAAATACACCAAATGTTCTTCCAGATATTTCTAGAAGTTTCTGACTGGTTAATATATAGTTGTAATTAATCTTTATTTGCAATTCATTAGTGAAGCAGTGCAACACTGGATGCACTGTATTGCACTGCATGTGCCTGCACTGTTCTTTTCACTGTGATTTTGTTTTTATTAAACGAGAACATAAATACAGAGATAAGTCGGAAAAGTAACCTTATATATGTTACTGAGCTGGGAAGCAGTCTGAGGACATTGACCTGAAGTACATGGAGCTTGAGTGCTGTTTGTGAAACGCAGGTGTCTGAGAAGAATCAGGAAGTCATGGTAAGGAGTACGGCAGACATCCCAAGGAACACTACTCTGTAGAGAATTCGTGTTGGAGAAGAGGGAAATCTGCTGACATTAATGAAACTCTGGCTGATGGAAAAAATATTCATACTTGAATTATTCTAGTTGTTTAATTTAAAATAGTTTATAGGCTTAACACAGACCAGGTGAGGGCTCATAGAATACGTCTCGCATTGTTGTACTTCATGTGGTGTATGTCGACACAAGAAATAGAATATCAGTGGCAGCATTATAAAATCATCAAAATGCGGGGAACCACCGAGTCTATCCCTACTAATTTCTGGAATCCACAAGGAGTAAACTCAAATCACCAAGGAGAATGATACAAAAGTTTAATGACAACGAGCTTCAAAAGCTTTCGTAAATGCTTCTTCATGTTTGTAAAAACAAACACCATCAGTTCCTTTTTAAAATACTAGCATAAAAGTCACATGACTAAAATAAAGACAATCATTGCCAATGGATACTTGGAGAGCAACAAGCAATTAAACAGTTTAAGTCATATAATTACACTTTTGTATCTTCCTGCTTTTTTATTTGAGTTTACTTGTGGATTTTTTGTGGATGGTTTTCTTAGCGAACTCATTTTTACCCACTGAGCGCTTATTCAGTATTTGGATTTCTGGAATCTGACAAGAAGGAAAATGCTTAGTATTTTGTAGATTTATTTGTAGATTCTCAGGGAGGTAGAGAGTATTGCTTCTTTTACCTTGCTTGAAAATTAATTATTTCAGCAAAGTTGGATTTCTACCAATCCAGAGGATGGTATACGATAAATGCAGTATAGGTTCATAGGTAGGTACTAGGCTATCATCCCTAGGGCCTATACAAGCCTAGCCAAAAAGGTACCCTGGCTTTTGCCACCCAAGAAAATTATTTTCCTGTGCCCCTGTTGAGTAGAGCCACAGAAGTGATCCCCAGGGTGAATTTCCTATTTCCCATCCAATCATCAAGATTTTTCTTGAAGAGTGCTAATGAGGAGCTTTGTTTGATATAGATAGGTAGTTTGTTCTAGAGTATGGGAAGTCTCTGGGACAGGAATCTATCCCTCCAGCATGTCCTGTTTATTGTGGTGACAAGGTTTAGGTCCCTAGAGCGTGTAGCTCGGAGGGATTAGGATTTCTTTAAGTGGAGCATGTCCAACAGCTCTGGGTTTGACATAACTTTTATGTTAGGCAGAGATTGCCTCTGAGTATATGTGACAGAGTAAAGCTGGAGTTTTTTGAGACAGTCTGCATAGGGCATCTGTTTGAGGCCAGTAATCCTCTTTGTGAGGTATTTCTGCGGCCTTTTCAGTTGTTGTAGATGTCTTATGAGGTACATATGAAAAGGGGCACTGTACTCTATAATGGGTCTAACAAGTGATGAGTAGAGGGGAACAATGACCTCTTTTTTCCTGGATGAGAAACTTTTTGTGATGAGGTGTGCCACGTAGAAGGATTTCCTGACCACTGTGGCAATGTGATTATTAAAGGAGAGACTACTGTCCACCTGTGTCTCAAGGTCTCTTATCACACTTTTGGTGTTAAGTAGGCTACCACCTATGTGGTAGCTCATGGGTACAGAGTTTTTACCAAAGGGGATGGAAATGCACCTTTTGGCATTGAGCTTGAGGCCAAGGCTTTGACACCAGGCATCTGTCTCAGTGAAGCCCTTTTGTAGGATGTCCACATCATTAGGAGTTTCAATTATGGCTCCTAGTTTGCAGTCATCTGCGAACTTTGTTAGCCAAAGACCTTCTGTGTTAGCCTGTACTTCAGAAACGTAGACACCAAGCAGGAGAGGACCCAGGACTGAATCATGTGGTACTCCACTTGTCACTGGTCTGAAGTTGGATTTGGAGTCTGCTACTTTCACAGTGTGGGTTCTGTCAGTGAGCCAGTTGGCAACCCATCTTATGACATAGGGATTTATAACTAGTTTAGTAAGTTTATCTGTAATTCCAGAGTGGGGGATGGTGTTGAAAGCCTTGGTGAGATCTAGATTGGCTGTGTGAACCACCTTACCCTCGTCTACGGCTTTGGTGATTGCTTCAAAGAAATATATCAGTTTTAGGAGACATGCTCTGCCTTTTACAAACCCAAACTGGGTGGGGTCCAGAGTTTGGAGATTACTATTGTCTTTGTTTATAAGTTCCATGATGATACATTCCATGGCCTTGCAGACCAGGCTTGTTAAGCTAATGGGGCGGTAGTTCCCGGGGTCCATGGTGGCTCCCCCTTTGTGGAGTGGGATAACTGTCACTGTACACCATTCAGTAGACAAAAAGCCTGAGGTGAGGCTATGATTGAACAGGTGCTTAGGTGGGGTGCCAGTTCATTCTGTAGTTCATGTAGAACGCAGCCTGGGATGTTGTCAGGTCCCATGGATGCTGTGTTCTTGGCTTTGGGGAGTGTGGTTTTTACCTGTGCAGCCGTGATTACAGGAACTTTGCATTCTTCTGGTATAGAGATGGGCCCTTTAGGGGGTGAGGGGGGGTAAAGTTAGCACTGAACCTATCTTCCAGGATGTTGGCAATATCAGTTGGTTCTGTATATTTAGTGCCATTGTGCTGTAACTCAGAGCAAATATGAGTGTTGCTACTGAGATTCTTGACATAGCTATAGAATGCTTTGTGGTTGTATTTTAGAATCAGTGGTGATTTTGTTTTCATAACTAGCTTTGGAGGATTTTATGAGGGCTCTCAGCTTCTTACTGAGGCTGACCAGGGAGTTCTCCCAATCATGGGATTTTACTCTTTTTTGCAACAGTTTCCTTCTTCTGTTGTAGAGTTTGTTTATGGCAGGAGACCATCAGATTGGCTTCCTTTTTTGGAGGATAGCATCTTGGTTCTTTTAGGAATAGCATGATGCATGCACTCGTGTAAGTGCTGATAAAGTGCATTTGTGTAGGATTCAGTAGTCGTACCTTTAATGTTTGTCTGCATGGGTGTCGTAAAGTTTGCCAGTCCTATCTTCAGAAGCATGATGTTGGCTTTGGAGAAATTTTTTACAGTGGTTTCCATAATGGGGGGTGGGGGCGAGATGTGGATATCTAGGCTGATTAGCTTGTGGTCGGATCTGACCAACAAGGAATTGACCTCTGGTGTGGAACACCGGTCACCCATGTTGTTAATGACCAGGTCTAGGATATTGCTGCCTCTGGTGGGGGTGTGGATAAGTTGATCCAAGGCATTGGAATTTATGAATTCCAGAAAATGTTGAGCAAAAGAGTTGGTACATGAGTAGTTTTCCCAGTTAATAGTGGGGTAGTTGAAGTCACCCATTATTAGGGTGTTGGGATATACCCTAATATTTTCCAGTGTCTCAAGAAATGAGGAGTGGGAATCCTGGGACATGGTGGAGGATCTGTAGCAAGTTACAATTTGGACTGGGGTCTTGTCCAGAGTTAGTTGCACTTGGATAATCTCAGATGCATTATGCTGAGCAACTAGCCTGGAAGCGTGGATATCCTTAAAGTGGTGTCCATGATTTTACTCATTGCTATCAGACACATTGCTGATGCGATCAGTTATTGGAAGTGGCATCAGTGATTGTACTCATTGCTAACAGAAGCATTACTGATCTTATATTAAAAACACTGTTAGTATTGGAACTGGTAAATTCCTTAATTTTAAAGACCCTAACACAATGTGTGCAATGACCACATGGATAAGTACCACATAACTTATCCCCCATAAGTTTATTTTGTATATATCTATCTGTAGCCTTAGAAATATGTTTATAGTGGCTTAAAATTAAGGCCAAATTCCTTCCCTGCCTAAAGGAGAAAAAACATCTCAGTCCTATTCTAGAAGCTGTCTTAGGGTCGGATAATAAAATGTCCCAGTGTTTCTGAATAATGTCCAGAAATGTTTTCATATTTCATCCATATGTGGTGACAATCCTTAGAACATCTTGATCATGTGATCTATCATCCTTCCTTTTGTATTGCAAAAGATTTTCCCTTACCTGTGTACAGGCCCAATTGCCAGCCATTGCAATATTGCCTGCTTGATGGCCCCTATTATGAAAACGTTTAGCCAGATCAGATTTATATTTGATGAAGGTATCATTATCAGAACAGATGCGTTTGATCCTCAAAAATTGTGATTTAGGTATATTATGTACCACATGAGCTGGAGGTAGACGTGGCATAAAGTAAGGAGTTATATTGTGGATATTTCCTATAAATTTGTGTACTTACGGTATTATCATCATTTGTGGTAATAGTCACATCCAGAAAGGTGATTTGCTTCAGATCAAAGTTAACCTTAAATTCAATTCCCTGTTTGTGTTGGTTAAGATATTCCACAAATTCCAAAAGATAAGGTGCATCCAGCTTCCATACCAGCCAACAGTCATCCAGGTATCATCTCCAAATATCTGTTTCATCCAAATAGATGTTATGATTGGAATCAGAGATCAGTTGGGTCTCCAGGTAGGCCATAAACAGATCAGCATATATGGGGGCAAAAGATTCCCCCATTGCCAGTAACATTTCCCATGGAAAAAGAACACATTTTTTTGTAAGAACATGTTCTGTCATACAAACCAAAAAGGTATTAAAATCAGGTGGATACAAGGCACTTAGAGCTACCCAATATTGTAAGGCCATTAATCATGCCCAATGTGGAATGTTTGTGTACAAAGCAGTCACATCTAAGGTACAGAGAAGCCAACCTGGTTCCAACTGAGTACTGGAGACAATACCCACAAATTGGTTGGTATCCTGGATATGTGATCTGATATAAACCAAGAGAGGTTTAAGATAGACAGTGAGGAATTCAAACAGGGGTTCAGTTAAGCTCCCTTTCCCTGATACAACTGGCCTTCCTGGTGGACAGAGAGGATCCTTATGTTGTTGTTGTTGTTTGTCTTTCGGCTTTTCCCGGTTAGGGGTCGCCACAGCGGAACTCTGGTCTGCTAATGATTGGCAGTAGATTTTCACGAACGCTGAGGTGCCAGCTCGATGTTCAACCTATCTATTTTAGGTAAAAAATATATTATGATTTAGGATCCTTAACAGTCAATTGATAGACATCTGACTGTGTAATGATACCTTCCTGTTGAGCCTGTGTAAAAATTGATCAAATTCTACCTTAAACATGCTACTGGGATCAAGGTGCACAGGCATATAATGCCTGACATCCCCCAACTGTCTCTGTGCTTCCTGGAAATAACTGTCTGTTCTGGCTAAACGTTTTCTAAGGATGTTCTAAGGATGGTCACCACATATAGATGAAATACGAAACCTTTTCTGGACATTATTCAGAAACACTAGAACATTTTACTATCTGACCTAAGACAGCATCCGGGATAGTCCGGAGATGTTTTTTCTCCTTTAGGTGGGGAAGGAATTTGGCCTCAATTTTGAGCCACTATAAACATACTTCTAAGGCTACAGATGGATATATACAAAATACACTTATGGGGGATAAGTTATGTGGTACTTATCCAAGTGGTCATTCCACACAATGTGTTAGGGTCTTTAAAATTAAGGAATTTACCAGTTCCAATACTAACAGGGTTTTTGATATAAGATGTTTGCTAATTGTGGTTTGGATTGGGTAGTCTATTTGGCTTCTTGCCATTGTTCAGCTTTTTATGTAGGCCAAACATCCACATCAGTGACATTGGGAATCATAAACTTTCTAGTGCACTTTACAAACATACACATCATTCCACTTCACAGTTATTGATAGAATTATAGGTGACATATCCCATTAGAGTGGGTGGCATCCTATTTTAATTAATAAAGAAAGGAAATGGATAATCAAATAGGGGGCCTTGTTAGCCCTGGTTTGAATAAACATCTCTAAATTTCCCATCACTGAAATCCATTTCCTAATAGCAGATTACTGCATATCCCTTTAATGGGAATTAATTATTGATTAATTATTTAATTGGTAAGTCCTATATAAGGCTTTGTTCTGATATGTATTCTGTTTTTTATTGTTTGAATTATGCACTGAAGAAGGCGGGTATAGCCAAAACTGGTTTGCTTATTTATGGCACTTTTGTGCTGATTTTGTTTATTTATGGCACTTAGGTGCTGATTTGGGGGCAGTTTATATCCTTCACTTTATATTTAATTCATATCAAATTTATTTTGGGCAACCTCCACTGGTGCTGGCCCTTTATTTCGTTTACTTGTGGTGTTTTGGGCCACAGCACCTGCCTTACTTGTGAGGGGTTTTGTTTGAGATCAGTACTTTATGTATGTATACCTCTGGTTGTAATGTGTCCATACACCACATCAGTACTTCATAAGATTTTATCTATGCATTATGTATCATTACCTCAGATAGTATTGTATCAGAATTTCACATAGCATGCCTCATACTGTACTAATTGACTACATAATGTCATCTCAGATCACACTGTATCAGTTAACTGTTTATTAGTACTTGTTAGAACACCTGAACATTATAAAGCAATTCTTGTTTTGAGGAAGACTGAGTTCAACTCAGTTATCTATAATGACAGGGCTGTACGGATATGTTATGATAATTTGATAACTGTTTCACTGATACCCATTCATTTGGAACCAGCAGAGTAAATACGGGTCCATCAAAATAATTTTTACATAAAGACAAGAATACCCCAGAGCTTCATAGACGGGACTTTGCCCCCCTCAGTCCGCTAACTAGGATAACTAATGAGAAGACCTCCGGACCTTGGGGCATAATATACAAGTACTTCACTAGATGTGATTCAGTTTGTTGGTATCAAACAAACAGTAGACACTCAGTGTGAAAGCAAATGAATACTACCAAATACTACACAAAGAAGTAAGAGTTTCTATGTCCGTGCAGTATCTGTGTCTGCTTTACTACCAAATACTACACAAAGCAGTAAGAGTTCCTATGTCCATGCAGTATCTGTGTCTGCTTTACTACCAAATACTACACAAGGCAGTAAGAGTTCCTATGTCCATGCAGTATCTGTGTCTGCTTTACTACCAAATACTACACAAAGCAGTAAGAGTTCCTATGTCCATGCAGTATCTGTGTCTGCTTTACTACCAAATACTACACAAGGCAGTAAGAGTTCCTATGTCCATGCAGTATCTGTGTCTGCTTTACTACCAAATACTACACAAAGCAGTAAGAGTTCCTATGTTAGTGGAGTATCTGTGTCTGCTTTACAAGCAAATACTACACAAAGCAGTAAGAGTTCCTATGTCCATGCAGTATCTGTGTCTGCTTTACTACCAAATACTACACAAAGCAGTAAGAGTTCCTATGTCTGTGCAGTATCTATGTCGACTTAAAAATCTGTGATCCAGGTGTACTGAATTATCAGGATACCCTCTTCTCCATTTTACTAATTATCTATCTTTGGACAACTACATGACAAATTTGGACTGACGGACACATTGAGCCCATAAAGATGACTTATCAGCATGTGCTCTTTGTGAGTGCTCACTATCATTGGGAGTGCCTCCTGTCATCGAGAGTACTTCCCTTTATTGGGATTGCTTCCTGTCACTAGGAGTGTTTCCTTTTGTTAGGAGTACTCCCCATCATTCAGAGTGCTTCCTGTCATTGGGAGTGCTTCCTGTTTCCCTACTAGTACTTTTATCCCTAAAGTACCCATCATACCTTATTTATTTTATTTATTTTGCTTTTCTTTACTGGGCTTGTCTGACTGTGTTTAGTCAAAGAATCCTTTTCAGTGGAAGTCCGGGGAGAAAATCTCTATCCTATATATGAGTAGGTCATGGCTCCATCATAACCATAGTACGCTACTTCAGATTTAGACGTTTGAGATTTTTTGGGTATCATTTTTAAGGTATTGTATCTTATGGTTGTATGTATGGAATATTTACATTGTCTTGTCTGGATTTCTTTTAAACACTTTCATCAAACTAATCATGTTCTACAAATTCAGTGCCTTAATGCACACTTAAACTGCCTGCTACAGGACATCCCTGCTAATGCTTGCTTTCTTGCAGCATTATGTATTTAAATAAATTGTATTAATGACCCAGTCTGTACTAATAAAAAAGTTAAAGCTGCAGGTGCAGTTTATTTTTATTGTATTTTTTATTTCATTTGTATAAACTTGCTCTCAAGCATACATCTGAAATGAGTACATTTCTGAGAAAAGTGATACATGCATAGACAAGTGATGTACCTGCCAGTTTGATTGTTCTTTAAACACTGAGTTTTATGACCCTTATTTTTATCAGATACAGTCCTTGATATCTACTGATTATGTACTTTGCATTGCCCTTTGTTCTAATGTACTGTATGAAAACATATTACCAGGTGCAATTCTTGTGGTGCTGACGTTTCTAAATTGCATTCAAATTAAACAAAATTAAACAGCTCATTTAAACAGGAAGAAATAAATTGACTGAATATAGAATCCCAGGAATTACCTGAGACTGTGTGTCTGCTATGTGTTACTTGTTATATATTTTTCTCACTTCCACACACGCCTCTTTGGTTTCCTGAAGCTTTAGTATTGCAGCTATTAAGATAACTACCCTGCTTTGTTACACTTTAATAACTACCCTGCTTTGTTACACTTGACACCATAGCACCGTGGTCGCTGTAGAATCAGTCGGGGGCTGATTACTTCGGGTGAGCCTATCTTCATTCACTACTGTTCCTGAAGTGGTGCTCTTGTGTGAAAAGCAACATCCGCTCATCTGAAATAAAAACAGCTTGTCTATAGCACTAGCTGATGGACCTGTTAGAACTGAAAGGGAAATGCTGTACATTTTTCTTTTGGTTTTACCCCAAAACCCCACCATTTTTATATACTTATTTAAAGTATTTTAATGCTATTTTGTTTTGGAGACTCATCATTGCACTGTAGATTTGTTTTGAGCAGTAAGAAAAAGACACTCTGATCCAGTAAAAAAACCAAAAAAAAAAACCACGGCTTATAGTCATTAAAAACAGCTGACATAGAGTTAAGAGTAAATGTTAGAGTTAAAGTGAGCGACCAGTTAATGGGTTCTACTGGGCAGTTACAGTCAGTATGTTGTTTGCCCTCCTGCCTTATGCTTTAGTCAGTGCAGTGTCTTTCTTTGTTCCCTATTTACCCATCTTTGTAGCCTTAGAAGTTAGTTATACCTCTCCCATTTCAACCAGGGCAGTTTTAGAGCAGGGTGCCATTATTGTGGGTTCCTTCCTCACAACTAGCGGTATCAACACCCACTCTCATTCGTCTTTCTGATGGCCTCTACTTATCTGCAAAACCAAGTGATTTATGTAGTTTGGGAAATAGCTTTTGCATTTTAACCACATCTGCATGCATAAACTAGTCAATGTGTTGCCTTATAAATAGACAAGAGATGGATTTGAACACCCATTTATGTAAATATCCTACTTATATAAAACTGCTTATCTCAGTTCTACTAAAAGTCTTTCATGTCATGCCTTGTAATCATGGCAGTATTTAATGTTACTGTGCAGCATGAGAAAAGGGGAACTAATTACCCCTTTAGTGAGACTATACCTCAGTCTGCACAGCTGATGTTCATTCAGGAATTTGTAGACATTCTGCTCATGGTTATTTGTCATCGCTATGACAACATACTCATGGTTATCTGTCATCGCTATGACAACATACTCATGGTTATTTGTCATTGCTATGACAACATACTCATGGTTATCTGTCATCGCTATAACAACATACTCATGGTTATTTGTCATTGCTATGACAACATACTCATGGTTATCTGTTATCGCTATGACAACATACTCATGGTTATTTGTCATTGCTATGACAACATACTCATGGTTATCTGTTATCGCTATGACAACATACTCATGGTTATTTGTCATTGCTATGACAACAGCAGCATGGCTCATCTCGCTGCACTGACACTGCTACTGCAGCTCATGCTGGGTTGCACCTACTCTATAACCCCCCATGTTTCCTCCTTCTACCCTTAGCTGTAATCCCCCCACTGACAGTGCATCTTTAGCACTAGCTTACCTACAATTACCTATGATTACTTCCTTCACGCCCTGATATAGCTTCTTTAGTCATCACACATTTACTAAAGAGGCTGATGAATCTGGGATTAGTAAAGGTTTGAATCTTTTTTTTGTCTATCAGCTCAACAGTTTCCTTTCCTTCATACAGTTGACCCATTTGTTCCTCCACTGGGGTGAGAGCCCTCTAGCTATTCATTCCTCAGTGCAGGCATGCATCAGATGTTAGGGAATTGGCTAGTCTGCAGATCTTGTGGACTGTCCTGTCTCCACCCCCCCCAGCAACTTGCATGCTCTGCAGTCGTTATCCTCAGGATGTGCTTGCTAGCTTCTGCGCATGCTCAACTTCCTGATAAAGTGGCACGCCACTTACAGTGCGAACATTCTAGGCTCTCCTTGCTGTTTGAAATATACTTCGGTTCCTGTAGATGTTGCCACTGTAGTGAGACAAGTTGTCTCCATCTCAGAGGATAGGACAGTTAGTGCCGGCTACTTACTCCCATCATCCCCAGCATGGTCCCTCCATCATTCATGCCTCTAGTCAGACATGTGTCACTTGGGGCTTCTTGTCGAAAACACTGCATAGCCATCCTCATCCGAACTTCCTGTCATGCAAATAGGAATGGCCCTAAATAATTAGTAGCAGACATAACAATGCTCAATAAACAGTCTTAAGTACTTTCCACCACCAGTCCCCAAACTCTTTAGATACATATATAACAATCAAAATGTGTCGTTTGATGGTGAGTTCCACCAGCATATGCCACGAGGTCAATTGAGGGCGAGTTCAACCAGCACATGCTAGGAGGTCAATGTGTCAGCAACATACCATTACCAACCTGCAGAAGGACCATAGTAAATATCCACATGTTTTTGGTTAACAATCACTAACCTTCTACAGCATGGCAAAAAAAAATAGCAACTCTGCCCTTTCCAAGATGAAAAGTCTCATATTCTAGCATACAAATCTAACTTGTACTATATAAATGCAGCCAGCTCACCAAAGATGTCACACCTTGACACAGGCAATATCATTACCAGCTTCTATATCATCACAAAACTGAGACAATTTCAAAAAAAGGTTACACAACAACTCAAACCCTCCTCTCTTGTACCTGATAACCTGCCAGTAGAATTCCTCACAATGGCTACAGAGGCCAATGTGTTTCCAGTATTTATATTTATAAATCACTCCATCAGGAATCTATAATCTGCAAGCTCCATAAACAATACTCTGCAATCTCTTTGCATAAAGGTGTCAAATCTCTAGAAGCAGCAAACTTTACTTTACATGTTTATAGCAATCTTATGCCATCAGTCTAACATACTTCAAAAATAAGTTCACCAAAAAACAAGTTACATTCCATAACATAACATAGACATAGAATGGGCCACTTCATAAAAATGGCTTTACTAACCTTCAGAAACAAAAAAGTAAAAAGGTCATACAGACAAATCCAGGGCCAACTTAACAGCATTACTGGGTCCCAGGCAAAGCAGTGTACTTGGGCCCCTACCAACACAACCACTCACAGGATTAAAAACAAAAATGGCCGATAAAATTAAGCATATATTTATTGATACTTCCAACAAAATCAGTGTTTAAACATTAAAAAAACATGCTATATAGCAATGATTAGTCAACATAAACATTTGAACAATATAACATGAGCCTTGAAAAACACAAACATTTCAGCAAATTAATGATGCTACAACTAGTAAACCGTACAGATGGCACAGTATGAAATTATTATAAAAAGCAAACATATAATTGAACCAGATAAAAAAACAGTATCATAGGTTAGTACTAAGCTAACTGCCCTTGCGAGCCATTTTAAGTCTAGCCAATTATCCCTTGTGAGACTGAAACCCTGCACCTTGTGCTTGTAAGGCAAACACCTTAACCATTAGGCCACCCTAATCAGTAATCCATCTACATACAGCGGGAGTAGAACCTACAACCTTCTGCTTCAAAAGCAAGTATACTACCTGTTGTGCTACTAACAATACTTTTAAATACTTTAGCACAATAGTGATATAATTTGCTAAACAACAGTTGCACATTATAAACAGACTTGGCATAAGCAGCACTAAACCTCTCTTCCCCCGAAGCTCTCAGCTCCTTGTAAAATGCACTTGACACTCAAGTTTCTTGTAAAACACACTTGACACTCAACCATACCTCTTAACCTTGCAGCAAAAGGAATCTGGACAAAGCCAAAATTTATGGGGGGGAGGTCAAAGGCCCAAAACCAGGGACACATTTTAAATATTGCTTGTATAATCTTAGAAAGTTGCTAGAATAAAAGGTTTTGTTTTACCATGCATTTCCTGAAAGATAAGAAGACCGAAACTTAAATGGCTGTCATTACTGTATTTAATGAATTCAGTACTTACGGATTTGCCAGAAAACCAAAACTTTTAAGAAGAGCAGACCAAAAGTATGAGCCAAAATTTCCAGACATTCTGTAGAAATCTGGACAGTTGAGAGCTATGCACTCAATTCCTTGAAACACAAGTGTTGGTAGGGAATTCAGGATCTTGTTTCTTGTTCCTAAGGTACAGGGTTTGAACCTGAGCAAAGTAACATTAACCACCAGTTATCCTTAACTGGGGACTTTACACAGACACACACACATGGCACTTACTTGTTGAAGTGGAACTGTGGAAGTAGCAAGGCAGAAACAAATGGAACGTTAAATTATAAGCAGTAGGAAGAACAGGTAATTCATTGAATGGAACATTAAATTCTGAGTGGTAGGAAGAACAGGTGATTCATGTACAGATGCAACTTTTAGGAAGGATGTGCTCAGATAGTTGACATTTTAGGAAGGCTGCGTTCAGATAATTGATGTTTTGGATGATCGACAATCTACTGTACAACACTTTCTAATATTTATAATTTTCATAATTCTTCAAATATTTATAATTTAGTATAGTGTAGTATTTATTTATTTATTGACAGCAAGTCACAATATACATAGATTAGCATGAGGCCCCTATGCTTGTGGGGCCCCGGGCAACTGCCCAGTGTGCCCTTATGTTAAGCCGGCACTGGACAAACCAATTAGTAAAAACATCAAGAAAAGCCTAGCAAGCTAGAGTTTTCACTGTGTGATACATTAAACTTCCTGTAATAGAGACCCATGGGATATATTCAAATGAACCCTTTAAGGGCATCAAGTGTTTCTTCTGAACGTCCATGACTTTTCCCTTTTTAAGTCTGTGGATACATTCAGACTAATAAAGCCAAACCACACTAGCTATGGTCATGCATGTTTCAGCCTTCTTATAACCTCACCAGCACAGCCAAATTATCACCAACATTTATATCCTATCTTAGTAGATAGCAAACAGGTATCTGCTAAGAGGGACAGAGCTTCTGATATAACCATTGTGAGGCCTGCAGTGGTTGCAGAAGAATAGTACTTGCTTGGGTAGTCCACTCCAGTCAGAGTATTGGGAGGGACCCTGTTCCAAATACCTTTGGCTAGGGTTCATCTTGACTGGGAGGGTGGAAGAAGAAGCAAGCAGTAGTGTGCTTGAATATATTCCTGCAGATGTCCTGATAGGGAATGACGGTGATGATGCAGTACCTTATGTACATGCAGTGACATTGATGATGCAGTACCTTGTGTACATGCAGTGACATTGATGATGCAGTACCTTGTGTACATGCAGTGACATTAATGATGCAGTACCTTGTGTACATGCAGTGACATTGATGATGCAGTACCTTGTGTACATGCAGTGACATTGATGATGCAGTACCTTGTGTACATGCAGTGACATTGATGATGCAGTACCTTGTGTACATGCAGTGACATTGATGATGCAGTACCTTGTGTACATGCAGTGACATTGATGATGCAGTACCTTGTGTACATGCAGTGACATTGATGATGCAGTACCTTGTGTACATGCAGTGACATTGATGATGCAGCACCTTGTGTACATGCAGTGACATTGATGATGCAGTACCTTGTGTACATGCAGTGACATTGATGATGCAGTACCTTGTGTACATGCAGTGACATTGATGATGCAGCACCTTGTGTACATGCAGTGACATTGATGATGCAGTACCTTGTGTACATGCAGTGACATTGATGATGCAGTACCTTGTGTACATGCAGTGACGCACAGTCAGGCTTGTAGAAAGGCGTGTAGGTCTGGTAGTCTGGGAGAGATCCAGAAATATCTCATACTTAAAGCTGGGACATGCTTGGTGGCTGTTTCAGAGAAGGCGCTATCTGGTAGCAGTAAGTCTGAATGTGAGCCACAGCTGCTGGTGTGATGTTCCCTTGGACATGGTGACTGCAAGGATGGAGGTGAGTGGTGGTACCCAGAGTGACAGCAAGGCTCAGCTGTCAGAAGTGACTAGGCTTCCTGCTGAAGGGGAGCTGGGGAAGGTCACAAAGGTAGAGTTGAGACAGGCTCAACTTATAGATCCAACATTACAAAGCTTGAGGGAGATGGCTAAGGAGGTACCTGAGGCTCAAGGAAGTGGGGAGTCTGTATACTGGAACAAAGCTTTGTTGTATAGAGAGTGAACTCCTGGAAGTGGGCCGGAAGGTGAAGTAATACAGCAGTTGGTAGTGCCTAGAGCTTACCATCTGCCACTTTTAGCCCTAGTACATGAGATTCCTTTCTCAGGTCATATGGGCATAAGATGTACTAAGAGATGTATTATGCAAAATTTCTATTCACCTGGGATTGCGAGGGATGTGATAGGATATTGCAGGACTTGTAAACAGTGCCAAAAACATTTAAAGGCAGGGGACAAGACTAAGGCTCCATTAATACCTTTCCCTGTTATCAAAAAGCCATTTCAGTGAGTGACCCTGGATATTGTGGGACTCCAGAGTACTCCAGGTTCTACAGTAAAGAAATACATCTTGGTAGGAGCAGGGGAATATGCTCTAGCATACTTGGATGACATCTCTATTTACAGCCATTCCTGGCAGGAACATCTCCAACATGTTAGGGAGATCTTGGATAGATTAAGTAGGGCAGGATTAACCATTAAACCTAGTAAGTGTTAAGTGGGTATGGCAGAGGTCACTTACTTAGGACACAGAGTGTGAAGTGGTAAAATTAGACCAGAACCTGTCAAGGTGGAAGCTATTTAAGCTTGGCCAGTTCCTGTTACTAAGAAACAAATGACAGCATTTCTAGGGACAGCAGGGTGCTATAGGAAATTTGAGCCCAATTACAGTACCATAGCTGTACCCCTTACTGACCTAACTAAGAGGAATAAACTGGACAAGATAGTGTGGACCACAGATTGTGAATAGACATTCCAAAAACTTAAACAGATTTTGGGAGGACCCCCTGTGTTAGCCAGCCCAGATTACAATAAAGAATTTATTGTACAGGTAGATGCTTCAAATTATGGGGTGGGGGCTGTACTTAGCCAAGTTTCCGCAGAAGGAGAAGAGCACCCAGTGGAGTATCTGAGCCATAGACACCAACCTAGAGAAGAGTGTTATGCAGCTATGGAGAAAGAGTGTTTGGCCATAGTGTAGGCATTGCAAAAGCTGCAGCCCTATCTTTATGGAAGAAAATTCGCTGTATTCACAGATTATAACCCTTTAACATGGTTTAATAGGGTCATTAAGCAAAATGCCAAGTTACTGAGGTGGAGTCTGGGATTGCAAACATATGATATGGCCATAGAATATCACAGTGGAGTTAATAATGCCAGTCTGGATGGATTGCCCAGGAGAGGAGTGAGTTAATATTCCCAGGTAGATCCACTTTTCTCAAACATCAGTTTTCAAGGGTCACTTGAAAATCGTGCTTGAATCATGAGAATTTTGAAGAAAATGAAAACACTGCCATCTGTGTTAGCATGTCTGGCAGAAGATTTGTGTATATTCTCAGATTAATTTGAACTGTATGCAAGCATGTCTAATTGTGAAAATGTAAATAAATTTTTAAAACATTGAGTATTTCCCTGTTTATACAAAATGTTTAAATAATCTGTCAGTGTTTTGATATATTTCTAATTGCATATATTTGTGAGGGAGATTCTAAAATACAAACTGTCTGTGGAGAATCAGCTGATCAGTAGGTGATGTTATTAGAATGTTCCCGGTTGCTATGTGATTACTTGAACAGATGACTGACAGGAAAAATAACTTTTTCAAACAGCTGATTGCTATTTTTAAAACAAGACAGTTGAGACTGTTAATCTGGACTATAAAAGAGACTACTGAAGTCAGTTGAAAGGCAGTTATTTAAGAGTTGTTACAGTGCTGTGCAGTGGATACCAGAAAAAGTTCTCACCAAAACTGTAAACCTGCCTATGCCTTGCTGTTATGCTTTAGATTTGATCAGGGACAGTATTCTCCAGTTAGAGTAGGAAAGTTTAGTTATTAAGATAGAGTTTTTCTAAAATGATGGAGTTCTATCCTACAATTTAATTTTATATTTTTGGTGATTGAATTCTGGTGTTTATTGAAAGTTATTGATTTACATTTTTTAATAATCATTTTACTTATTATTAAATGTTTTTCATTGCTTTACATTGTGGCTGGACAATCAGTGTATTCTTTA